>NW_025353760.1:0-2314 GCF_016433145.1 Gracilinanus agilis
GAAGAAGGGGGAGGGAAAGGGAAGAAAAGGAAAGGAAGGAGGGAGGGAAGAAGAAGAAAGATATGAAAAGAGGGAAAGGAAAGAAAGAAAGGAGGAAGGAAGGGGAAAATGGAGGGAGGAAGGAAGAGTGCCTTAGGGTTTACAAATCTTTTTTCTTTTAATAGTCCAGTTGAGTGGGCAATACAAGCTTTGTCCCCCATTTTGCAGATGCCAAAGCTGAGGCTCAAAGAAGTTGTTCTTTTCCCAAGTTTAGTGAGCTAATACAACAGAAAAAGCTGCATCTGGAGTCAGAAAATGTGAGTCTTTACACTGTCTCCCTTAGCATCCTCATCTTCTCTCAGGGCAGGCCCCTTCTAGCTCTGACCTCTCTCCAGAGGTCAGCATTTCCAACTGTCTATAAGACAGTTCTCCACTTAGATTCACTCCAGCAATTCAAACTCTATACACCCAACACTGGACTCACATTATTTCATCACCAGGAAATCTACTTTTCCTTCTGACTTCACTGTTTCTGCCCATGGCACCATGGTTCACCCCACATCTCCTCCATTCAGATCTTGGTTATTTTCTTGACCCTTCCCTTAGCTCGTATCCAGTAGGGACCAAATCCCATTTGTCCTGGTTTGGGGACATCTTTTATATCCGGCCTCTCCTCTCTATTTCCACTTTCCTTGCCCTAATACAGGTACTGGGCACCATCTGCCAAGCCATGTGGTTGGTGGGGAAAGGACTGAATTTGGAATCAGGATGCCTAGGTTGGAATAATAAAAAGTTGACTTTTAGGAAACCTTCTCTCAGTCTCAGATTTCTCACTTGTAAAATGAGAAGGAAAAGGGGATGAGACTACATGATCATTACTCAGGGCTTTTAGCTCTAAATTGTGTGACTTTACCTGATGTTAGGGATAGAGACTGGACCTTTGATTTCGTTGGCATAGGATACTTACAGATGAGCATGCAGCTCTGCACCTTCTCTGTGTCTTTTGCTGTTTGTTATTCAGTCATGTCTGACTCTGTGACCCCATTTGGGGCTTTCTTGGCAAAAATACTGAAATGATTTGCCATTTCCTTTTCTAGTTCCCATTTTACAGTTGAAGAACCGAGGCAAATAGGAGTTAAGTGACTTGCCCACAATCACACAGGTAGTAAGTGTCTAAGGCTGGATTTGAACTCAGATTTTCTTGACTGAATTTAGTGTTCTATTCACTGCACCACCAGCTGCCTCTCTCGGCATTTTAGTCTTAGAAAATTGCCTAGAACACTGAACAGGTTAGATGATTTACCCAGCATCATGCCACCAATATATGTCAGAGGGAAGGCTTGAACTCGGGTCTTCCTAGCTTTGAGACCACCTCTCTATCCACTCTAGCATTCCTCAGATGAACATCCCCTGATGTTAAAACTTCTAAAATGTACAGGAAGAAGATTTTTTGCCTTCCCTTCTTCCTACCCACTCCTCCCTCTCTTGGAGGCATGAAAAATTTCATAGTGACTTTTTAAGACCACGTTACACTTGTGTTTCTGCTAGTGTCGAGTCATGGCTTTGCCTGCAGTAAATGCAGGCTGATCTTTTGGAGAAAGCAGAAGAGCTAGAGAAATGCCATCTCTCTACTCTCCAGGATATCAGGGGAAATTAAGCCTTCCTAGAAAGAATAAAAGTATTTCAAGGTAAAAAAGAAAGGAGAAAAGTATTTGAAGACGGAAATCCTGGCCTATGGCAGGAGGCTGGAGGGTAGAAGAATGTGACTAAGAGGAAGGGGTGGAGAACCACTGAACGCTAGCAGCTGAGTCCTAGGATAACATTTCTTCTTATAGAGAAGGGAGCTAAGCCCTCTCAGGAGGAAGCAGCTGTTTATTCTCCAAGGAATCAGGATGTGGGTCCAAAGGTAGCATTAGGGAAGGTCATCCAGCAAGGATCAGAGAAAGAAGAGACACAAAGAAATTCCCTGGGGAAGAAGACTACTATTCAGTTATTTATTGATGTCGAGGCATCCCTCTTTCAAAGGCCAGCAGTTACGTTCAGGTCACAGAGAGATCCGAAGGAAGGGTGTGCCCTACTCTGACTACATGGGCACTTTTTTATAGTGGGTGGGTGGGCACCTCTACAGAAAGTGCCCCACACAGAGCGCAGTGTACCCAATAGAGGGTGAGACCCTTTCAAGCGTGAGTGGATCGTTGTACATTTAGTAAAGGATATGAAGTTTGGAGTTGCTTGTTTGTTTATGAAAAGGCCAATAAAAACACATTGAATTTGCTCTAGGGCACATGTTCTCTCTCCTCTCCTCTCCTCTCCTCTCCTCTCTTCTCTTCTCTTC
>NW_025353761.1:0-1872 GCF_016433145.1 Gracilinanus agilis
CCTTTTCCTATATGACCTTCCAAATCTATCTTATAAGCAAGAATGTCCCCATGTGCCCTCTTCATTGGGCCCTGTTATAGGCTCTTTTCTCTCCTTTCTCTCCAATATTTCTCTAAGTTATTTTATTTGTTCCAGTGAGTTCAATTAACCTCTCTACACAGAAGCATCTCAAATCTGTGTCCATCTCTTCTTTCTCTTCTGAACTCGTCCCACACTTACTGTGTATATACGTCTCTATCCATAGATTCTATTGATATCTCTAATGAACATGTATAAAGCAGAACTATCCTCCCCCAAACCCACCCCTTCTCTAAATGTCCCTGTTCCTATTAATGGGGCTACCATCATTCTCACCCATTCTTACAACTTCAGAGTAATCCACTCTCAGCAATCTCACTAGTTGCCAAGTCTTGTCAATCCTTAAATTACAATATGGTCACACTCAAATCGAAATAGGGACCACCAACCTAAACATAAGATCCCTGTTGGTCACATAGTGACTTAGCTTAAAATTAAATTTGTGGGTCATATCTGGTCTTCTTTCTGTGTGTTTGATATCCAAACCTCTTGCATCTCTTATATCTCTTCCTTTCCTTCCACTCCTGTGACTGCTGTGCTAATTCAAACCCTAATTACTTTTCACCTTTACTATAGTAAAGCATCTTCTATTTGTTTTCCTTGTACCTGATTTAAAAAATTCAACCTCCACATAACTACTAAAACATTATTCCTGAGGCAAAACTCTCAGTGTTTGTTCCCCAGCTCAAAAATCTTCAGTTACTCCCTACTGTTTCTAGGACAAATTCTTCACTCTGACAGTTAAAACTTTCCATAATTTGTTTTTTACCTAATTTTTCAGTTTTATTTTATATTATTCCCATTTTGGTCAGGCAGAACTACTCAACTACCCAAAAATGTATGTTCTTTCAAGTACTCCTTTCTCAAATATATTAGAATCCTTATATTATCTTCATTGCTTCAAACAATGAAACCTCTTCTATGGAACTTTCTAAATCAACAATTATTGCCCTCTCTTCTCTAATTATCTTCAAATTACTTTGTACATTTTCTATATCACTAATAAAATATAAGCTCCTTGAGGACAGGAACTGTATCACTGTTATCTTTCTTTCTCTAATACCATAATATCTTCCTTATTCTAAAAAACCTATGACTTAATTGTATTCACAATGCATTTCTTCCACCTAGTCAAATTGCAACCCACTGAAAATTTATAATATCAGAGTTACCTGAACAACAGAATGGTTAAGAAATGTGCTGAAGGTCATACAGGTAGTTGACTGTCAGGCAATATTTAAATCTAATTATTTCTGATTTGATAGATTCTGATAGAACTTATTTCCAAGTTATTGCTGTCCATTAGTTCTTACTTTCTTGCAAGTACTTGGCTCTTAATAAATATTTGTTAAATTGGGTCAGTCAATCAAGCAACAGACATTAAGAGTTTTACTATGCAGCAATGTATCCCTGATAACAAAAAACCTTCACTTTATCTATATACCCTTGTTTTTCCCTTTTTGTTGCTAACTTCCTTGACAAGGGCTTTTATCATAGTGACTTCTATTTTCTTTCTTCCTACTTTCTTCTTAAATATATTCTATTTGGCTTCTAATTTCATCATTCAATCAAACTCTTAGCAAAGTTACTAATAATCTTGGAAATGGCCAAATCCAATGATATTTTCCCTTCCCTTCCCTTCATTTTCCTTTTTTTCTTTTCCTTTCCTTTCCTTCTCTTCCATTCCCTTCCTTTTTTCTTTCTTTCCTTTCTTTTCCTTTTTCCTTTCCCTTTTCCCCTTTCCCTTCCTTTCCCTTCCTTTCCCTTCCTTTCCCTTCCTTTCCCTTCCTTTCC
>NW_025353762.1:0-5246 GCF_016433145.1 Gracilinanus agilis
AGAGAGAGAGAGAGAGAGAGATCCTCTCACTTTTACTCTAGGATATAAGTCAATTGAATCAATCAACATGAAATGTATTACCCTTTATTAACCAATGGGCGATCTAAAGGTCTGAACACCAAAACGCTAGCTTTGACCGGAGCTTAGGTCTTGGTCCTGTCTAAGAGAGTCATTGATCAGAGCTGTAAATAGCTTTTGTCAGTGAGATATTTAGCTGTCTTCTTGGGCAAGGATCCTTTAACAAAGCCTGAGGTTCTTGAACCTCTTGAAAGAGGGCCAGCGCTGCTGAACCATCTTCTTTAAAAAAAAAAAAGGCATTGATTATTTCATTGATTTCAGAACTGAGCCAGCCTTGCAAATAAACCAATTTCCTATTTGTATTTTCTCCCTGAAAAACAAAATAAAAATATCACAGGAAATGAACATCACATGAGAAAGAATGGGAATCCAACTCAGTGGACCTTCAAGGTCACTTCCAGTTCTTTGAACCTACAAGAACTGCCTCTGGACATCTCAAAAAGCCAAGTAGGTAGAAGTGTCTATGAATCAGAAATTTCTCACTCATTTGCAAGGTTCCACTGCGGCACTCCTCTCCACCGTGTCCATGTTCAGAGTACTGCTTTGGTCATCATCTTTCCAATCCACAACCCTGAGCCCTTACCAACATTTTCCTAAGTTAGACCATAACAAATCACACACGAATTCAAAACGAAAAAAGCATGAATTAAAAATAGAACAGCAATGAACAGTTAGGTGACTCAGTAGATAGACAGCTAGGCTGGGAGACAGGAGATCTTGGGCTCAAATGTGGCCTCAGATGTGTCCTAGCTGTGTGACCTTGGACAAGTCACTTGATCCCCATTGCCCAGCCTTTCCCTGCTCTTCTGCCTTAGACCCAATACTTGGTATTGACTCTAAGACAGAAGATAAAGCATTCAAAAACAAAACAAAACAAAACAGTGAGACGAATACCAAGGAGTTGGATAGGTAGTAAAACTCATACACTAATGACTGCCAGAGTGCTAATCAACCTTCCTTCTTTTAGGTTCCCCAAATAGCAAATGGACAGTTTGAACCCTTGGCTTCAGCTTAGAATTCAGACCTCCATTGCCAAATTAGCTCCCCTTTTCACTCATGTGGCAGGTTAAAGAAATGTTTATCTCACACCAAATATATGAAAGCCTCCCGCTAGGGCTCTATGGCCACCATCAAGGTCTAGACATGATGCTGCAGTTAAGGAACAAGATGCCGTGGCTTTCTCCGCCTTCCTTTCCACGGGGCCATGACTCCCATCTTCGCTGCTTTTCCTGTCACATCACCATTCCTGAGTCTTCCAGAGCTTTTTAAATCCTGTGTAGGAGAAGCCTCTTCCCCTAATCAGAGCGCTTGCTGAAAGATGCCACAACTCTGTGGGTTTGCGCACACCCTTCTAGGAAATAGAGTTCAAAGGATTTCTCCTTCAGAACAAGACTGTCAGCCCCAAGCACTGAGGGAAATGAGGTCACACTCACACTCTGCCTAACTAATTTGTCCATTTTAAACATAGGACTGGAAGAGGAAACCTTCATTTAAAAAAAAAAATCATGAAGGCATCTGATGGCATAGCCCTCCTGCCCTTCCCCTTCCCATCCCCAGAACCCATCTTAAGGTAAATGAAGGTCGGAATTGTCCCAGACACATTAACTTCTACTCCTAAAAGACCAGTCTTAGAGATGCCTAGTATGGAGATCTTACAATATCCCTGTTTGAGTCTAAGGGGGAGAAGGGTACCAGGGGCATAAAATAAAAAAATCAGAGGAGACTGTACCAGAGAGCTCACTCCACTCCTTCCTTTATACAACTAGCAAAATAATTTTCCTAATATACAGGTCTACTCATGGCACTCCCCTGCTCAACAATCCTCAATGATTCCCTATGACTCCTAGCATAAAAAAAAACTTAGCTTGGCATTTAAGACCATAATCTTGCTTCAACCTACCTTCCAAGCCTTAATTTCTTCTCGCTCCTTTTCAAACAATTCTGTTTGAACCCCTTCCAACTTGACATCGTTTCTCCCCTCCTTGACATTCACTCAGGCTATTCCTTACCCCTTGAATGTGTTTCTTCCATATCTCTGCCTTTCTTTCCTCTTCCTTCCATGCTCAACTCAGGTGCCATCCCCTCTATAACAAGCCTTCCCTAATCCCTCCATCTCTTCCTCTTCAAATAAGTTTGCAGTTGACTGTGTAGACATTGCCTTCTTCTGTAGAACGCGTGTTCTTTGAAATAGGATCTGCTTCATTTTCCCTATGCGTAGAGTAGATGCTAAACGTTGGTTGAATTGAATGGAACTTGGTTTCAAAGGAATGACACAAAAAAATCACAGCACGCAGACAATGAATTTTTTCAGTAGTGATGAGGTCATTACACTGAGTCATCCCCATTCTCCCACTCAGGACCCTTCCCATCCCTTTCAGAAATGGCTGCTCCATCCACTTTGGAGATGTCATTAGTCAAAATCAGGAGACTGGCAATAATGGGTCCAATTTCCACGGCCCAGTGGGTAGAAGACGGGCGGAGGTGGGGGACAATGAAAAAGACCATTCTCTCTAGAATCAGAGAACCCGAGTTCAACTCCCACCTCACCCCTGATACTACCCGAGTGGCCTCAGATAATTTGTTCAGCCTCCCTGGACCTGGCTGTCATCATCTGGAAAAGGAGAGGCTTTTACTAGAAGCCCTGTGAGATCCCTTGCCGCTCTGGGTAGATGACCAATGACATCTGAGGAGAACTCTCTGAGATCAGCTTCCACGTCTTCTATGTCTTGATCTCTGGGACTCTGGCCAAGAGTCTGCCAAGGTTTCTAGCTGAAGGAGTTGCAGATTGGCATGGTCGAAGGGGAAAGCCCCCCTGGGAATTCCCTGCACCAGGGTCCAGCTACCCAGGATGGAAACAGTGGGTTAAATTTAAACAGTTTTGAATGAATGTCTGAATACATTTTCTTCTTCCATAGTTATTTCTCTGGGGAAAATATGCCTTAGCCTTAACAGTGGAAGGGGAAGAATCACATTTCTGGGGAAAGACTAAGCACAAGACCTCTAAACCCCTCCATTTGGAGGTATCTTCAGGAGGAGCAGGACTGACCCGATGGGGAAGGGCTGGTTTGGGCGCCCCCCACCCCAAGCCTCAGGGAGACTCAACTGGAGATGGGGATTGAAGTTTCTAAACAGAGAGAACAGACAGGACCCTAAAAGCTGCTGTGAAGCTGATAATGGCTTAAGAGAATAACTAAGAAGCCTCTATTGTCCCGGCCAAAGGTGTGGAGGATCTTAATTACTTGTCACAAGGCACAGCTCAGAGACTCTCGTGATGGCACTGGCCAGCCTCGCTGCATTCCTTTCGGGCTCTCGTTTATTCAGTTCCCCTGAGAGCCTGGGAGGATGGGCAGACTCAGGAAGCATTTTCCAGATTTAAAAAGATTTTTTTCTCCTCAAAGTAAAAACCCTCCCAGACCTGTTCACTTGATCATTTTTTGGTCTCCTGATAGTTTGTGCCCGTGTCTATCGTCAATACCTTTCTCAATGACTTGAAATGGACGTAGTAGATCTCCACACGAATCTTCCTCCATGTGCCACCCATGATGGAAAGAGTGTTGGCTCTGGAGTCTGCAGAGGTCCTGGGTTCAAATCTTGCCTTTGGGACTTACTAGTTGTGTGATCTTAAAGCACTCACTTAACTCCTCCAGACCTTCATTTTCTTATCTGTAAAATGGCTAGATGGCCTCAGAAGACCCCCCCCACACACACACACACACACAGCTCTCCATCTCTGATCCAGCTGGCCATACATTAGGGCATGGAGTCAATCCTGGGGTCCCAAGATTCACAAGCTCTGGCAGGTCCTGGCAAGCAGAATATACCTGCCCAGCAGGATATTTTTTTCCTTCTACATTAATTCATTAAAAGGCCACTTACTATCATAGAATCACCATGATGGAGGGAGCTCCAACACTGGTGACATCACTGGATCTCAAAGCGCTGAAGTCTGGGTTCCCAAACTTTTTTGGCCTACTGCCCCCTTTCCAGAAAAAATATTACTTAACCCCCTGGAAATTAATTTTTTTAAATTTTAATAGCAATTAATAGGAAAGATAAATGCACCTGTGGCCATCACCGCCTCCCTGGATCGCTGTAGCACCCACCAGGGGGCAGTGGCGCCCACTTTGGGAATCACTCTGGTGACTCTGCAATATAAGTAAAGCCATTATTTTTCTTAAAACTCTCTCTCAAGTTCCAGTGGGTATCCCTGCAGGTAGAGAGCATCTTATCCACAGACTTCAATGCGATGTCCTTGGCAACAGAAAGCTCAGTCATTTTTTTTTGTTGTTGTTTTTTTACCCTCACATCAAAGACCAGTTTAGTTGCTCCCTTCTGGCCCTTCTCCAGCTCCATCATGTCCTTCATGACATTCCTCATTGACCAAATAAAGCTAGTTGGTTTTTTGTTTGTTTTTTGTCTTTTAATAAATGGCGCTTCCATAAAATCAAGAACTCAGCTGAAACACACAGCCCCATCATTCCTCTCTCTTCATTGAAATCAATTACAGGTCACCGACCACATCTCCATTTGGAAATGTTAATGGTTTGTTAATGGTTGCCTCTTTCCCTCCCTTCTATGACAAGCAGAACCACAGAGAAACTGAAGAGAGAGCCTGAGACCCTTTGGCGGCCCACCACACTCCATTTAAACCAGTCGGGCTCCTCTCGAGGTCATCACGGAACAGACAAAGGGCAGAGGCTCACTGGTATCCTTAGAAATGATACTTTCTTTTTTTAGCCAATTAGAAATACATTATAGGACAGTTTCTGGTGTGAAAAGCAGCCCAAAACACGAATGCCAGTTTAGGGAGTCCAAAGGCAGTTATAATAATAACTAACCTTTATCTCATCCTTTATATATTATAATGTGTTATCTTAATTTCAGGCTCACAATAACCTTGGAGGGTCAATACTACCAATTTTATGAATCTACCCCATTTTACAGATGTGGAGACTAAAACTTGGAAGAGCATTTGCCTTTGTTTTCAAAGATAATAATGGGCAGAATTTGAATCCAGTTCTTCCTGACTCTAGATCTAACCGTGTGTGTGTGTGTGTGTGTGTGTGTGTGTGTGTATTTACATATATATATACACACATACTTCACCATACTTCATGGGGTCCTGTAAGGAGGAGGAAAAGGAGGAGGAGGAGGAGGAGGAGGAGGAG
>NW_025353763.1:0-1828 GCF_016433145.1 Gracilinanus agilis
GAGAGAGAGAGAGAGAGAGAGAGAGAGAAAGGATATTTGGTAATTTTAAGCTTTAATCACTACTAGGTCATGTCTCTTTTCCAAGTTTTAATACTGATTTCCAAGCTCATCAATTACATTTTTCTGTCCTAGTGATCTATAATATTTCCTTTTTAAAACTTATTTTTATTTCTTTTGCTAAGTATTTTCCAATTACATGTAAAAAAAACATTTAAACGGTTTTTTATTTGAATTTCAAATTCTATCCTTTTTTGCCCCTCCCCACTCTTTGAGAAGGCAAGCAATTTGATATTGATTATACATGTGAAATCATACAAAAATATTTCAATATTAGTCATATTGCAAATGAAAACACAAAACAAACCTTTTTTAAAAAGCTATTTTTAAAAGCATATTTTACTCTGCATATAAAGTTCATCAGTTCTCTCTCTGGAGGTGAATAGCATTTTTTACCATGAGTCCTTGGAATTGTCTTGGAGATCATTGTCTAGATCAGAGTGGTGAAGTCTTTCATAGTCGATCATCTTTATAATGCTCCTGTCGCTATGTACACATAGTGTTCAGTGTTTTCTGGTTCTGCTCACTTCACTTTTGCTTATGAGCTCATACAAATCTTGACAGGTTTTCTGAAACTATCCTGTTTTTCATTTCTTATGGTATTTCTTATACTTTCTTATACTATAGTATAACACTCCATCTCAATCATATGCCACAATTCATTTAGGCACTCCACAATTTATTTAGGCACTCCACAATTGATGGGATTCCCCTTGATTTCCAATTATTTACCATGACAAAAGAGCTACTTTAAATATTTTTATAGAAGTAGATTCTTTTAGCTTTCAATTTATATCTTTGGAATTCAGACCTAATAGTGGTGTTGCTGGGTCAAATGGTATATAGTTTTGTAGCCCTACATAACCCAAATGGTATGCAATTTTTAGTCAAATTATTCTCCAGGGTAGTTAGACTAGTTCACAATCCACAAGCAGTTAATTGAGTCCCAATATTTCCACATACCCTGCAGTATTTGTCATTTTCCTTTCATGTCATGATAATCTGATTGATTATGAGGTAGCTTCTCTGAGTAGTCATTCAGAGCATTTTTATGTAACTTGATAACTCTTATTTATTCATCTGAAAACTATCTGTTCATAAATGTTGATCACATTTATTTTTGTTTGATTTATCTAGCTCTTAGTGGGCAAAGTTGAGAACTTACACTAGTATAGTTTTGCTATTTCCTCTTGGAATTAATTTAATTTAATATTTCCTTTAAAAAGTTGGATGTTATACCATTTGATTCACATATATTTAATACTCATTTTACTTTATTGGCTGATGATCCTTTTTATGAAAATGAAGTTTCCCTTCTTAAATTAGATCTATGTTTCCTTTTGCTTTATCTGAGATCATGATTACTATCCCTGCTTTTTTTACTTTAGACAAAGCGCAGTAGATTCTGATCCAGATGCTTACTTTAACTCTGAGTTTGTCTATTTGAGGCATGTTTCTTGTAAACAATATTTTGCTTGAATCTACTTTCTAATCCATTGATTGTCCACTTCCATTTTACAAGTGAGTTCATCCCATTAACATTCACAGATCTGATTACTTACTGTACATTTTCCTCCATCCTATTTTCTTCAATTTATCACCCTTTCTCTCTTCTAATCCTGTCCCTCTTCTAAAGTCTGTTTTGTTTTGGTCTACTGCCTTCTTTTATATGCTTTCCCTTTTATTACTCTTCCTTTTCACTTATCCCCTTCCCTTCTACTTCCCTTTGGGGTAATTTAGGTTTCTATTACCATTTGAATATGTGTGTATG
>NW_025353764.1:0-2346 GCF_016433145.1 Gracilinanus agilis
AGGACAGGAGAGAGGGAGGGGGAGGGAAACGAGAACCCAACGGCCGCCCTGCCCCGCGGACTCGCGGGAGGCGCGGAATGGAGGGGAAAGGTCACGCGAGCGGGGTTACTCTGGGCCAAAGCCCTCGGATGATGAGAGCTCGGCGTATAGCAAGGCGAGGGGGAGGAACGTGCAGATAGGGCTGGAGGCGGAGCGTGCACGTTCCCTCCCCGTCCCCTCCGCGGACGCGCGCTTAGGCGCGCGCCGTGTCCTCCTAACCAGTCCTCCACCATCCCGGCGGATCGACCTTGATCTGCCAGGATGGTGGAGGAGTAGAACGTTCCTCCAGCCCGATCCCCGTTCGCTAGTGACTCGATGCGGAAGTGCGCCTTCCTCATTCCCCACTCCCGCTGCCCAGGTCGCCTGTTACCCAGCTCTCGTCTGGGGAGGGGGTCCCTTTCTTCCTTTCCAGCTTCCCGGAGATTGGGTGTACATGGCTGAAAGAGCCCTAGACTGGGAAACAAAAGGGCTAGGCCTTGTCCTCTCTCTAATTGTGTGCCTTCGAGACGGTCAGTATTAATGAAGTGCTAGGCAAAACATAGGCCCTGCCCTCCAGAAACTTACACTCAAATAGGATTGTGAGGAAGAATAGGGGGCAGCCAGTGAAAACTCCCCAGCCTAGTGCTGGGGTGTCTGGTGCTACAACGTCACTGGATCCAAGAGTTGCCAGGAAAGGTGGGGGTCTAGGGTGAAAGAAAACTGAAAAGAAGGGAGACAGGTGATGAAAGGCTTTGAATGTTGAAAGATTTTATATTTGGTCTTAGAGATAATAGGGAGCCACTGCAGTTTACTATGTAGAGAGAGTCCGGGCTTTAGGAAAATCGCTCAGCAACTGAATGGATAGATTACCTTTTGTCCATCAATTTTCTCTTGTTAAACGAGGGTGATTCAACTATGTGACTGCTTAGCTCTTTTCCATCTCAAAAATTCAGTGAGTTCATTGCCAATGAGGAAAAGAGCTTTGTGACCCCCTCCCTTAAAGGGTTTAATTGTAGTTCATTTTTAATAATGCCTCTTCCAAGAACCTTTCTCTGATATTCCCACAGCAAATGGGAAACAATCTCAGAGCTTAGTTAATAAGTATGTATTAAGCACTAATGTGTCAGGCAATATGCTAAGAGTTAAGGATACAAAACAAAAACAAATATGTAGCCCCAGCCTGGAGAAAGAGCTCCTTCATCTGTAAAATGGGTATAATAATACCACCAGGGTTATCAGAATAAGATGAGATATTTGTAAAATGCTTCATAAAATTTAAAGTGATGTATAAATGCTATATATTGTTAATGAGAAACATGAAAACAACCATCAGGTATGGGAGTCTGATTAAAAAAGCTCAAAAACAGATTAAATAAAGGTTTGAAATTTTTTTTCCCCTATCATGTAAATATCTTCAGTGGCCTGACCAGGTTAGTAGATTGTAAGCTCTATAACAATAAAAATAAATATTGTCTATCATAGGATCATAGATTTTAAACTGGAAAGAGCCTGAGGTCATTCATCTAGTCCAAAAGCCTCATTTTACATATGAAGAAATATGCCCAAAATATCATACTTATTTAAGTGATAGAACCAGAGTATGACATGATGATCTCAATTCCAAATCTATCACTCCCAGCTGAAAACACACACACACACACACACACACACACACACACACACACTACCATTTAACATAGAAATCATCTAACCTGTGATTGAGCACTCCCAGTGAAGAAGAACATTACTATTTGAGGCAGTCATTGTTGGGCAACTATTAAAAAACCTGTATGGCATGTATGTTTTGTTTTGTTTTTTAACTAAAGTTCTTGCTTATATCTAATTGAAATTTAACTGCCTGTAACTTCCACCCTGTGATGCTGACTACCACATGACATTTCAAATCCCTCCAGATGACAGTCATGTACTACCATTCATCTTCTCTTATCTCAGCAAAATGAGCCCATCTCTTTCAACCATTCATCTTCACTAAGAAGATTGAGACCTTCAGATAAGCTGCCTACCCTCCTCCATTCTTCAAAACTTCTCAGTTTCATTACCTGTTTAATTCTTTCCTCTGATGACAGAGGAGCTATCCACATTTCACTAATCTTAATCACTCTCTGTGATTTCAATTCTATACCATCCTGCTTCTTCTAGGACCTGGTTCCACCAATCATCCTCTGTCATGCACCTTCAATATCTTTTCCATATAACTACAAATTGGTTATATTTAACTCATTCCAAGAAAAAGAGAGAGAGAGAGAGAGAGAGAGAGAGAGAGAGAGAGAGAGAGAGAGAGAGAGAGGGAGAGGGAGAGGGAGAGGG
>NW_025353765.1:0-6313 GCF_016433145.1 Gracilinanus agilis
CTCTCTCTCTCTCTCTCTCTCTCTCTCTCTCTCCTATTTTTCTATACTGCCAAACTGCATTGACTGACTCAAAATGATTGGATTGTGTATTTTAAGGGTCATCCATGGATACGGCACTTTAATATTCATGTTGATAACTCTTTAAATTAATTGCTAAAGGATTATACATATCCATACATATGCTATATACCAATTCATTGAAGTGGTTATAGAAAATAGAAAAAGCTAGAATACTTTGAGATGCATGCATGCATAAAATACTACTGTGATCACCTTTACATGTGGACTCTTTTCTTAGGACAAAATCATTCCTTTGAGCCTCATGTGATTCTTGTCCATCTCTTTATGTAATTTTCCCCCAAATGACCTACTTAAAACACTGGGGATTTTTCTCTGGTTCTTTTAATATTTTCTGAACACAACCCAATGCTCAGAGTGTCCAGCATCTCATATTCTCAATGGCAATATGAAGGGGAAAGGGAAGGGAATAAGCATATATATATAAGATCTACTATGTTTCAGACACTTAGATACTTTTTACAAAAATATTATCTCATTTGATCCTCACAACAACCCTGTGATGTAGGTGCTATTAGTTGAAGAAGCTAAGGCAAACAGAGGTTAGGAGACTTGCCCAGGGTCACATAGCTAATAAATGTTTTAGTTCAAATGAGAACTTACATCTTCCTTAATCCAATGCTCTGTCCATTGGATTGCACTGTAGACATAGATGAAAGACTTCCTGGATGAAGGAAACATCAAATTCTATAGTATCAAAGGTTCTCCTAGAAGAGATTTGTAATTGTTCAAATGGATTTAACTTGGCCACACACACAGGGCAGACCATATGCATAGAGAATTGCCTAGATCAAAGCATGCTTTCGAATGGACTGTCTGTATAGCTTGGATCATCAACATATATATGAAATAAACTGCATAAATGGACAATAAATTAATTCAAGAATGAAGCAAGAAGAAGGGTCTTGGAGCAGCTAGATGGCCTCAGTAGATAGAGAGCCAGGCCTAGAACTGGGAGGACCTGGATCCAAATCTGACCAGACAATTCCTAGCTGTGTGACCCTGGGCAAGTCACCTAAGGTGAATTGGCCTTGGAACTGATACTTAGTATTGATTCTGAGATAGAAGGTAAGAGCTTTAAAAAAAAGAATTAAATAAGAATATATAAAATCTACATCAGATTGCTTGCTATCTCGAGGAGGGAGGGAGTTTGGAACTCAAAGAATTTTTTTGAAGTTAAACATTTTCACATATAATTGGGAAAAATCTTATTAATATGTTTTATAATACATATTTTTTAAAAACTCTTACATTCTGTCTAAGTATCTATTCTAAACAAGAAGCGCAGTAAGGGCTAGGTAATTGGGGTTATATGAGTTGCCCAGGGTCACATAGCTCAGATGTATCTAAAGTCAGATTTGAACCCAGGTCTTCCTATTTCCAGCCCTGACTCACTATCTATTGCACCATTTAGCTGTCACCAAAGTTTTGAGCATGAAAATTGAGTCAGCCCAATATCCAGCTCTCTGAAATTCCCTGAAACATATTTCTTATACAATATAGTCCTTCCCAGCTTAAATGTCCACTTTTGTGCCTAGTTTCTCATACATCTCAACTCTTAGTATTTAAAAGCCTCAATGAAATCCAAGCTCTGTCCTAGTCTGGCCTCTAACTAAAACTCCTTTAAAAGCTGATTTGAAGTGTCACTCAGTCCCTCTTTCCCCAAGAGGGTTCTCACTGCTATCTTTACCTCAGCCCCACCTGCATCCATCTCCAGTCACAGACCCCTGTATAAGAAGCTATTCCCAGATCAACCTGACTGCCCTTTTGAGTAAGAAAACAGCAAAATGCCATCTCTACTTCCTCCATGGGTAGGCTGATCCCTTCTAAAATCTTCTGCTATGGTTCATTTATTTCCGACCCTCATGATCAAAATCTCAGGCCACTATCTATCGTGGGTTTCACCTTTCATAGAATCAGGGACTCCTTTGAACTCTATAGTCTTCATTCTAAGGATCAAGTATCCAGAAATCTACTCCTATTCCAGAGGTGACTGAAGTAATCAATTCATGCCCACTGCAATGTGGGCCCATGACCCAGGAAACCAAGCCTCTGTGGGTATGGGCAGAGAAACATCATAAAAACTTGGTCTAAATATAATACACTCCCTCCTCATCCCAGCAATACTAGGGATTGATTGGCTGATTCTGTGCAAGCCAGCCATTATTTGGAAAGAAAGAAACCTTCTGTTCCCAGAACTGCTAAAAACATTGCCTAGAACAGATGTATGCTGCTTCTGGCCATAGCTACCACTTGAATCCCAAGCCAAAGTTCTCTTCCCACTACTAGGGTTTTTATGATGTGTCTCTGTGAGGTCAGTATAAATAAGTTCCCTTCACACGTACTATTTAATTATGCCACCAGTCTAGTTCCAGGAATTCTAAACACAGTCAGATGTACTGATCAATGTAGAAATGACAGCCTGTGGGAATTCTTGGAAAAGAACCAAAGAAGAAGCCTCATCTAGCCTTTTACCCTCTGGCTGGAACCTTTGTATAATTTATTAAAAAAAAGGAAAATAGGGAATTACAACTCTTTCCTGGTTATATATTCCTGAATGATATCACTACATGGGACCAATCCTCCCTAAACATGATGCTCAAATCAGTAGACCAGTTGATATGTCCAGTTCACTAAATTAGACTATCTATTGGCATCAAGCTTTGTCTGAATAGGGAGGGAATAGTGAGGAAAGGTCCATGTTCTCCAGACACAATAAGACTTATATGAATACTTCTGCACTGGTTATTCTTGGTTTGTTCTATAATCTCTTAAACATTAATGAATCCACTGGTGCAAGACCTATTTATTCAGGAGTTAGTCAACTTTATACTATCAATCAATCAGTAAATCAACAAATATTTATTAGGCATCATCTGTGTGCCTGGTGCTGTGCTATTTGCTGAGGATACAAATAAAGTCATATTATCTACTTCCAGAATTTAGCCCAATATGCTAACTTGGTCCAAGTCATTCTTCAGGGACTATACGAGGGCCAGCTATTTGTCAAATTGGATTGATTCCCATTTCGTGAAGATCTGCCTCCAGGAATATCCTTTTCTCCCTTCTTTGCCTATTTTTTAAAATTATTTTTTTCAAGGAATATACATTTTTTCCTCTCCTTCCTGCCTTTTCTCAACAGCAATTGGTGAAGAAAAAAAAGGTGAATGGTAAAAGCAGAAACTCACAATAAATTTACAAAGTCAAACAAAGCAAATTTCTATCTTGACTATATCCAGAAATGTAAGTCTTATTCAGCATAACAATTCCATCACTTTTCTGTCAAGAAATGGGCAGAGTATCTCATTTTTGGTTCTTTGGAATTATGACCTGTCGTTACATTGATCAGAGTTTTCAAGTCTTTCAATGTTGTTTTTCTTTCTTTATATTATAGGGGACTGATGCAATCTCTTACATGGAAAGGTCAGGGATGCCCTTGTCTGTCCTATAATAGGTAGGCACTGTTCTCCTTACCTCTCTCTAGCTGCTGTAGGTACTCCAGGTCTCTCCAATGCTGGCATCACTCAGCAAGTCTCCTATTGGGACTCTGGCCCTTTCTCTTGAAGTGGGACTAGGCTGCTTCTCTCTCCAGGTTCTACCTGTCTCCATTCAGGGTTTCCTCTGGGTTACTATGGGATTATGGCATTCTTTTTGTATCTGTTGTCCTGGAGTAGATGAGGAGTTTATGTCTAATTCTCTTTGGTTTTCTTTATCACTGTTCATTGTGGTATATTTTTAGACCTTGACTCTAAAGTATATTTGTAGCAGATTTGAGCTCCTCTAAGAGCTCAATTCAACCCTTCTCAAGCTTCCCATTTCTCTCCTCCCCCAAACCTATCGGTAGAGAAATGTGCCTCATTTCAATGAAAAATCTGAGGCCATTCCTCCTCATTTTCCCCTATCACTCTCTGACATTTGGTAATTCAAATGACTTTTGCTACTAGCTCCTCTTTCACCCAATTCTCATATAAAAAGGTGGCCCTTCTTACCAACCCAAACCTCTCAACAGGCACAAATTATCCCATTCCATACTATCTTCTCCAGCAGACTGTCCCCTCTATCATCCATTCTATCTCACTTATCTTCATTTTCTTCCTATTTACTGGTTGTTTCCTTACTGCCTACCACCATGCCCATGTCTTCTTTATCCTTGAAAAAACCCTCACTTGATCCATCCATCCTTACTAGTAACTACTGGGTATCTCTCTTCCTCTTGGGGGCTAAATTCCTTGAGAAGGGCTGCTACAATAAGTGCCTTTACTTCCTTTTCTATCACTCTTTCCTTAACTCTTTATGCTCTCTGGTTTCCAACCTTATCAGTCAACTAAAACTACTGCCAAACAAATCAAATGATTTCACATCAGCTCCCATGAATTCAATGATCATCTTTTATACACACAAATTTGTGAAACATTCCACATTTTTGCCTTGAAGGAAGCTAGGTGACTCAGTGAATAAAGTGCTGGGCCTGGAGTCAGGAAGACCAGAGTTCAAGTCCAGCACTGGTCACTCACTTAGATGTGTGTTCTTGAGCAAGTCACTTAACCCCCATTGCCTAGCCCTTATTAGTCTTCTGCTTCAGAACCAATATTCAGTATTGTTTCTAAGATGGAAGGTAAGGGTTTTTTTAAAGGATGTTTAGTTCTTAGCATCATATCTGCCACTTAATATCTGCTTTATCATTCATTCATTTATTTCTATATAATCCCCAGGTTGAGAAGCTAGAATACATAAACTGGATATTATCATTAGTGCCATATATTCTGCTATCAGGATAACTTGCCCATCCTAACATCCTAATCACTGTCTCTGTGGAATCTTGTAATAATAATGGAAGCCACTTATCTACCCAGAATATGCCTTTTTATATAAGGTAGTGCTTTGCTCCTTTCTTTTCCCCTTCTACTTAACCTATTTTCCAGTTTCCATAGTTAATGATTACCTGGAGAAAGTGAAGGCCATCCAATCTGGCTTTCAACAAACCTTTTGTGGAGGTAAAAAACAAGAGGTCAACTGACCTTGTAAAATCCAGGAAACTCTGAGGCATAGGAGACTAAATCAAACTACCTTTCCTCAACTGCTAAAATAGCAGACTTTCCTAAAAATAGAGGACAGGGTGGTAGGTCCTTTCCTTTTCTCAAGCGGAAAGTCCTATGACCTACAATCCATAGGAGTACCCTCCTCATTCAGAACCAGTGGCATTGAGAAATGGCCCACAGTTCAGTATTTCTATAATGGCAATCATGAGGGGGAATAAGAGGAAATTAGAAAGCAGGTGGGAAGCACATTTTAGAGGATCTTTGAACTTCATTCTCATTTTTATATTGTCAAAGAAAACATATTAATATTGTATCCTTTGATAGTTTCAAAACTGCTGTAAATACTTTTTATTAATTTATCATTATTTAAAATTCAATTATTCTGCATGAGAGAGAAATGTCCAAACTGGAAGATTCTGCTCATTTCCTTGGGTTTCTCTCGATTACAAGACATTTTAAAGTAACAGTTGTAGGATTTTAGAAGTCAGTCACCTAAAGTTGATTAAATTTCTATGTACCAGGCATCACGTTATGAGCTGGGTATAAAGAGAAAGGCAGAAATAGTCTCTGCCCTCAGTTTGCAGTCTCTGGGTGAGATAATAGGCAGATAACTATAAAATAAAAAGATATATACAGTAAAAATTGAGGCAACCATTGAGTTATCTATTGAAATAATCATGTGATTTCTGTTAGTTTGGGTATTAATATGGTCAATTATGCTGATACTTTTCCTAACATTGAATCAGTCCTTCATTCCCAGTATAAATCTTACCTGGACATGTGAATGATCCTTGTGATAGATTGCTATGGTTTCCTTGATAGTATTTTATTTAAAAATTTGGCATCTATATTAATTAAGGAAACTTCTATAATCTTTGTTCTCTGTTTTTACTCTTCCTAGCTTAGGTATCAGCACCATATTTGTGTCATAAAAGAAATTTTGTAGAACTCCTTCTTTGCCTTTTCTCAAATAGTTAAATAGTAGTGGTAGTAACTGTTCTTTAAATGTTCACTTGTGCCTTTGACAAAATACAGCATCCATTCCTATTGAAAACATTGAAAAGTATAGGAATAGAAGCACCCTTCCTAAAAATAATAAACAATATATACCTAAAACCATCAACAAGCATTATATGCAATGGGGATAAATTAGAAGCCTTCCCAATAAGATCAGGAGTGAAACAAGGATGCCCATT
>NW_025353766.1:0-2622 GCF_016433145.1 Gracilinanus agilis
CGAGGGAGAGGGGGAAGGAAGTGAGGAAAGGGGAGAGGCCGAGGGGAAGAAGGCTGAGTGTAGCGACCCTGCGCCGCGGACCAAGAGCCCGACCCTGCGGAGCTTGGGGGGTAGGGGGGAAGTGCCTCTGGCCTGGATCGGGAGCTCAAGGCCCAGCCTGTAAGTAGCGGAGACAGAGCAGCCGGCCACGGCACCAGAGTGGGGGGAAGGGGCCGTGGGCGGCCGTGCAGTGTCCAGCGGGGGTCAGTGCCCAGAACCCCCTAACTCGGGGCTCTTCTCCCGTTGCAGATGGTGTGGTGGCTCGCTTCTCCCAGTGCTTGGCTGAATTTCGGGCGTGGTTGAGAACCAACTGGTTAAGGTTCAATCCCGACAAGCCGGAAGTGATGCTGGTAGGCAGGGGACAGTGGGCGCGGAGGGAGGAGGGAGCCCGGAGCCCAATTACTCCCTCAATTAACAGAAAGATCCCATCCGGTTCTGTCTCCCCTGCTTTGGTGGACACAGGTCTAGACCGAAGGAATTAAAGGCCCTTCGTTCTTCAGGTGTCCGAGCCAGGCAAAGTTCCCTTTTAAACGCCCAGGGAGCTTGTACTTTTGAGTCCTCCACGGTCTGAGGGTACTTTATAAACCACCAGATCACAAACAGCCAAAAGGTGACAGAGATAATCCGGGTCTACTCCCTGGTGGTGGAGTCAGGTGCCTGACTGGAGCTTTGGGCAACTGTCAGTCTCATCTTCGAAATGGGGATGGTGAGCTCTTGGGAGAAAAGTTCTGTGTTGAATTGTCAGGGGGTCCCTAGAGGTGGAATGGAACATTCGGGCCTCCCCTATTGGGGTGAAATGCTGCTTCTGTCAGAAATAGCTGGGTTAAAACAGGCAGGAGGGAGATCGGGCCTGTCTTCAGATTGGGTCCCGGCCTTGGCCCAAGAGGCTTGGCCAAAACGTGAATTGAAATCACGTTTAAGATTCCCTTGGGGCAGTAGGGCTCCCTTGCTTTTCTGGGGCACCTCCAGAGCAGCCAAGTCTTGGCCCATGAAACCAAGAGTGCAACAGGAGTGAGATTCACATGTCTCTGGAAAACGTTTAACCCAGTGAATAAAAAGCTCCATTTTCTCTAGTTCTCTCTCTGCCCTGGGCACTTTGTGAATGGAAACCTAGAGCTGACACTACTGAAAGGTCTTTGGATTGGGACTGCCTAAAGTGAGAATGAGGGGTTGAGCTCTCTCCTGAGCAGCTGCAGAGGCCCCCAGGTTTTCACAAGAGGCATATCTTGCTCAGTGCCGGCAAATGGATAGCTCCTGGGCAGCCCGCAGCATTCTCTGCTCCTTTTCCCTAAGGCTCAAGTGGAGACAGTTTGCCGAATGTGTTGGTTTCATCTTGGTGTGAGTTTCAAGTTTATCAGTTTCACTTAGGCCCAGGGCGGGGCTGGACTGCTCTGCTCAGCTTTGCCATTTTCTAGTGAAATTGTCTAGCGAGATCTTCTCGCCTGCGGAGGTCTTTCTGCGCCTTGGAACTCGCAGGATTAGTCTCTTGCCCTTTGGCTTGGGCTGCCGGAGGGGGAAGGGGGGGGGGGGCGGGAATGTGGAGATGTGGAGGGGAGGCTCACACTCCAGCTGTGCTCAGTGATTCCAGAGTTTTATGTTTTCATTCTGGGCATTTTCCTGTAGCGGCGCTGAGACGTGGAGTGCCCTGAGATTGTCTGCCCCTAATGGTGACGTTTTCATGTGCTGGAGATGGCTCTCCTTCCTCAGCCCTGGCCGGGGCACCCCCAGCCCAAGGCCTCCATTTTGTCTTCTCGCCCTGAGGGAATGGACGTTGTCATTTGGGGGAATTCTGGTCTGCCCTGTCCAGATTACTTGGCCCCCTCTACCTCTTCCCTTAGCAGAACCCATTCTGGATCGGCTCCCTGTGGGGGAAGGGGGTGGAGATTCAGTCGGATTAAAATGTGTTTCAAACCCAGTGCAGCCCCCTGCTGGGCTTGGAAGGGACCCGAAGGCTCCTCTGTATTTCGGGCTCACTTGCCATTTGGGTGCCTCAGTGAGCTCCTGGCTGAGCTGACTTTAAAGGGGGGAGGGGGGAGCACTGCGAAATTCCCTCAGGCACAAACTCGCCCCAGATGGGGTTCTCCATAATCGGGGAAGTGGAGGGAGCCTTTCTCTTCCCAGCGATGATGAATGCCGCCCTTAGCTTGAACCCAGATTCGGGAGAGCCCCCGGCCCCACACTAACCTGCGGGTTGCCCGTGCCCAGAACCTGACACCCCCACTACCCCCCCTCCCCATGGGGCGATTTCAGGGTCTCGGAGCTTCACCACTCCACTGAAGTGACCACCAGGCTCGGGGAGGGGGGAAGTGAGCAGGGTGCCCCAATGGGCTGCGCACGTAGTTAACTTGCGGGGGGCGCCAAGTTCAGCTGGTGGGGTGAGCCCTGGCCGGGCCTCCGAGCACGCTCCCGCCCCAGCTTCCCCCGCGCTCGCTCCCGGACCCATCCCGTGGTTGGGGGTGGGGGCGGAGCGGGCGGCCCTTGCGCGCTCGTGGGCTCCGCGGGGCTGCGGCGGTGGCAGGAGCGGTCTCTTGGGCCGCTGGAGTGGCAGGCAGTGGCGGAGGCGGCAGCAAACGGCGTTGTGGG
>NW_025353767.1:0-5190 GCF_016433145.1 Gracilinanus agilis
ATACTATATTATACATACATAATATATACATATAATGAGATAGATATGTATATATGTGTGTATATATATGTGTGTATACATATATGTGTGTATAACTATGGATCTTTTAGGAGTCCCATAGACTCCTAGTTTAAAATCTCTGAACTATATTATTTTGTCTCTCAAGATTATATAGTTATAAAATATTATCTGATATGCCTTATTCATTCAACGCTCCCCTGCCATTGCCTTTCTGAGTACCTGCAATGGGAATACAAAGATGTCAAATGAATAACTCCTCACCTCAAGCAGCTTATGGTTTATTAAAATGAGAAATATGATTCAATATAAGCATTATGCCATTCGCTCTTCAAAGGCTTTTTGAATGCTACTGCAGAGATTAGTGGCTGTTGGTGAGCTACACATATTGTTACCTGTAGAAAAAATGCATTTATTTTCTTTTTGTGACTCATTCCAACCATGTATGAAATGCCCGTTGGTTTATTCTTTTAAAGATTTGTGAATGCTACTAATTACAAGACTTTTTAAAACTGAGAAGTAGTTTTGACTATAGAGAAATTACAGTGAGTTCTCTAAATTAATCTCTAAGGCACTCAGAGAAATCAGTGGGTATACTGAATAAAATAAAAAAAATTGGAATTATGAACTCTAAATAATCCTTACCTATGGATGAAATATGATATATGTGTTGATATTTATTAATTGATTAGGTGGGCTCATTCTGCCTGCCTGCCCAAGTTGCCCCCTCTCTTCACCATTTTTGCTAAGGGATTTTGGAGTGTTTTAGGTGGGGAGTCTTCAGAGATATGTTCTAGGTCCTACTTTATTGCACACATGAATATAGTAATGCAATAATAATATCTACATTTAGTTAGCACTTAAAACTTTTCCAATTATTTTGCTTATTATTGCCATAATAAGACAACTAGACAAACAGTGTCATAAGGAGTGATTAGTTTTATAAGAATATTATAAATGAGATGATAAATATACCGACCAAATATATCCAGAAAAAAGCCATTCTGAATTCAGTAAAAAATTTAAAGACACCCTGTATCAATTTTCAAAATGTCTAATGAGAGAAAATTCCACTTCCCCACAATATGAAAGATCACAGATGGGACTTTTTGAAAACATAAAAAAAGACATTTTTAAATATATTAGCAGCTATTGACCACATGCTTACTTTCCCCCCATCTATACAATTCTTGAAGATACAATCGTTAACTTCATCATAAATAAAAATATGAATAGAAAACAGATAATCTTTTACAGGTAGAATTCTATATTATGTCACATCATTATAGCTATACAACAAAGGCTCAGAAAATATAAAATTCAGGCATACCTTGTTTTTTCAGTTATTTTAAAAATGAGTTGGGAGTGAATTTAAAGATTTCTCTAATTAGATTTACTTAACAGATATATCAAATCTGTACAAGATTCTCTAACAGGTAAAACTACAGAGATAACAGTATTCAATGACCTAATAATTATTAGGTAAACCATAAAACAGGAAGACTTTATGCACACCTAAAACTTTTACCAATATCACAGTGAATGTTTTATATAGAATCTACATATAAAAATGATTCTTTATTGATGGTCTTCAAATGTTTGTAGACCCAGATGGCATCATACTAATGGCTTGAGCCCTTGGAACTACTATAAAACTTCTTCAGCAAAATTTATAATTTCTTAAAAGAGAATGAATTAGATATCTACCATGCATTAACAAACTAGTTAGGGAAAAAGCATATTGCTGGGGTATCTATATGGCTTAGTGGATAGAGAACTAGGCCTGGAGACATAAAGTTCTGGGTTCAAAATGTGACCTCAGATAATATTTAGCTGTATGATCCTGGGCAAATCACTTAACTCCAATTGCCTAAGCCTTTACTTCTCTTCTGACTGAGAACCAATACTCAGAGTCAATTCTAAGACAGAAGGTAAGGTTTTTTCCTTTTTTTTTTTTCATTAAAATTTTTTTTAAACCCTTAACTTCTGTGTATTGGCTCATAGGTGGAAGAGTGGTAAGGGTGGGCAATGGGAGTCAAGTGACTTGCCCAGAGTCACACAGCTGGGAAGTGTCTGAGGCTGGATTTGAACCCAAGACCTCCCATCTCTAGGCCTGATTCTCAATCCACTGAGCTACCCAGCTGCCCCAAGGTTTTTTCCTTTAAAAATTAAAATTTAAAATTTAAAAAATTGCTTGAGTTATAAAATATTTGACAGGCAGCATATTGTATGCGTCTGCTTTGTGTATAAGTTAGACAAAATAACCTCTAAGATCTCTTCCAAATTTATGATTCTGGGATTGTGTGATTTTTCTAAGGTCAAGTAGTTAATTAATGAACCTTGACTGAGATGTCTTACTGTTACACAGAAAGAAAGGAACCTTTTGCAACCTATGAATGCATCAAATTCAACATATTAAAAATGGACCTCTTAACCATTTGTCCCAACTTATCCTTTAGCTCTCAACTTCATCATGGTTATCAACAACTCTACTATCTACCTGCTATTCTGGTTTTGCAACTTTAGAATAATTTTAATCTTATGCCCCACCGTCCCCCATAATCTAGTACTCAACAATCTTGTTAAATTCTCCTTTGTAGTGTTTTTTGGTCTTGACCATTTCGAGAACCATTACCCTTTTCCAAGCCCATATCACATCACGCACAGACTACCATTTTAACTTTCTTTCTTCCTCTAGACTTTTCCTCATTCCATCCCATCTTTCATTTTTCTGTCAAGATAATCTCTCTTAATTTTTTTTTTCACCACATGACTTTTGAGTTCATTTGGAAAACTAAAATGATTCCCTTTCATATCCTCTCTGAACTCCTTTATCTAGCATTTGATTAATTCATTCATTCCTTTGGCATTGGCTTAAACATCATTCTTTATCACTCCCAAAATAGTACCTAAGCTCCAACCAAGTCATTCTTGCTGTAACCTTATGATTTTTTTTTCTGGGCTTCTTTTTGACCTACACTGTATCCTTTCATCCATTGTGTGTACTCTTTGCTGGCTTGTGGTGACACAGTGTATTACAAAGGCTTGCTACTTAAAACTTTTTACAAAGAAAAAGAATTTATATTTGCTCACAATTGGCTAATTGTATCTTGTCTACATAGTTTATCTTTCGAGGATGGGCATCTGTGAGCTTCATTATAGATGACTCCCTTTCTAGAACCTGATAGGCCTGTTAAACTGTCATTTTCTCTTTTCTTCACACATAACACTTCATCTTCTGCCTTTTTGTTTTTGTATTCACTGTTCCTCATGACTGCAATGCACTCTCTTCTTACTTCTGCCTCATAGAATTCCTCATTTTATTCATAACACAACATAAGCTGTTCATATCATGGTTTTCTTGATCACCCACTATGGTTAATACCTTCTAAGTTGCTTATATTTATTTTGTTGTGGCTTATCCTTTGTTTTTTTTCTCCAAGAGAACTAATAACATGATGGGGTTATGTTTTGACTTGTTCATGAATTGGATTTAAGTGAGGCAAAAGTTGTCAGCCTTACTCATTCTTGTAAAGCCATTGAAGTCCAGTGGCCTGAAATGCAGAAGATGACCTTGGTTGTCTTCCATATTTGACCATCTAAACATACTTATCTATGCACTACATGTATTTCTATTAGAATATATGCTCCTTGAAAATAGGGATTGTTTCATTTTTGTTTTGATCCTCTCTATGGTGGAACTTTAGATAATGTGGAGGAGATATTTTTGGTGGGTGGAATGTGTAAATTTGTAGGAATTGAGGGAAATGGCCAGCTATATTTATAGTGATTTGGCAGGGATTGGGGAGAAATTTGGGAGGTATAACCACCAATTAGCAGCTGGAGGAGAGGAGAGGAGATCAGAAAGAACTAATACAGGAATTGGTATATGAGCTAAGCTTTGAAGGAAGCCAGGGATTCTAAGAAACAATGTTGAAAAAGTAGTGTATTCAGATAGAGCTGATGCCAAGGCACAGAGACTGGAGCTAGTGTTGCCTATGAGGAATGATGAGTAGGCCAGTTGGACTGAAATATAGAGTGAAGAAGAATGTTATATGATATGGAAAGGGTAAGATAAAACAAAATATTGAAGGAATTTAAAAGATAGATGTTTTCTTGAAACCTAGAGAAAGCTATTTCTATCAGTTAGGGAGACCAAGACCACTAAGTAGAAGAGGCAAGACTAGAACTCATCTCCATATTCCTAATTCACAATTCTTTCCATTATACCATAGATGCTTTGCCATAGCCATAAATCTATCACATCTAGACTTTATTTATGGAATGATTCATGGAAACATAGTTTTATTGAGCTGTATTTCAATCTGTGTATTGAGGAACGTGGCATGGTTGCATGATACTGGATGTCTTCATTTTCATCCCTAAAATTGCAGATATCAAATAAATAAAGTAATTGAGGGTAGATTACCCCTGCCCTTATACCACTATTGCTTGATAGAGCACCTTAATAGTAGGTAATTAATTAAATATTCATTTGATTGAGTATAGATGAACACAAATTCTGAATGAATTAGGGGAGAATCATATTGTCATTTATAATGTTGAATTCAAGGCAGTTTGGCATGGTGCTGTGTTTTTGAGGCAACCTGGACCAGTATTGTACTCGAATTCAGTAAGACCTGAATTAGAATCTGGCTTCTGACACTTGATAGCTGTGTGTCTATGATAAATCAATCATATTTAACCTCTCTTATAGTTTCCTAATCCATAAAGGGTGATGATAGTACTTTGTTTTCTTTTTTTTTAATTTTTAAATTTTTAAATTAAAACCCTTACCTTCTGTCTTGGAGTCAATACTATGTATTGACTCCAAGGCAGAAGAGTGGTAAGGGCTAGGCAATGGAGGTCAAGTGACTTGCCCAGGGTCACATGGCTGGGAAGTGTCTGAGGCCAGATTTGAACCTAGGATCTCCTGCCTCTAGGCCCGGCAATAGTACTTTGTTCTGAGAGAGTTATGAGTCTCATATATGACAACACATTGTCAAGAGCTTTACAAACTTTAAAGTGAATTCTAATTGTCAGTTATTATTATTATTAACAGAAATCTCTAAAGCTGGTGGTTCTGAAAGTGTGTATGTATGGAAATGAGTGAGATAGAGACAGAAACAGAGAGAGAGAGAGAGAGAGAGAGAGAGAGAGAGAGAGAGAGAG
>NW_025353768.1:0-5137 GCF_016433145.1 Gracilinanus agilis
TCTCTCCTCTCTCCTCTCTCTCTCTCCCCCCTCTCTCTCCTCTCTCCTCTCTCCTCACTTCTCTCTTCTCTCTTCTTCATGTCCTTAAATACAAAGGACAGCTGGCTTATAGGTGCTTAATACATATATCCTAGTCCCTATCTGGGAGCTTGGTCTCTGTCTGTCTATCTGTTACCTTCCATACTGCTGATGATCCTCCAAGAAGTGTGTGTGGATTTGATTTCTCAGGCAAGAAGATACTTTTGGAATCACATGTATCAGTGGTGCCATTTGAACAAGGCAGGCATCTTCTTCAGTGTAGTCACTTCTTTTCAGTCTGCTCTGCGATGGGTGTTGTTCTTTTTTATCCTGGAAACTCATAACTCATGATCAATGCCTCAACTGTGAAATTCCTTCCAAGC
Organism: Gracilinanus agilis; assembly: GCF_016433145.1. Classification (NCBI taxonomy): domain Eukaryota; kingdom Metazoa; phylum Chordata; class Mammalia; order Didelphimorphia; family Didelphidae; genus Gracilinanus; species Gracilinanus agilis. Next base: position 402 of record NW_025353768.1, read on the forward strand.
TAAGGCTGGAACAGTTGGCAAACTTGTGGATTCTTCTCTACTGCAGCAACAAATAGTCCAGAAACCATTATATTGCTAGTGACCAATTCTGTTTCTATACTGTCAAGTAGAAATGGATTGGTGTTCTGTCAGTGGGACTGCTTTCTATATGAGCACAAGGGATTAAATTTGGAGACTACAGCAACTGTCTTTGGGAAAAATGTTGCCTGGACCCTTATAGGCAAGTACTACCTGTTTTAGGAAACTAGTCATTAAAAAAAATATTCGTCAAGTGAACAACAGAGTGTTATCTTAATTGGGCATCCTATCTGTGACTCTTATCATTGGAGGACCAGAAGAATCCAGGGTCTGTAAGACTTTTAAAGGAAGCTAAACTGCATTAGAAGGTTGAGGTTAGGAGAAAAGACTCTTTAAAGACCATATTCTTACCCTAGTGGCCAGAGGGAGATGATGAATTGAATCTTTTCTGGTGATAGACCTGGGGGAAGCAGAATGGGTGCATCGCCCGTGTGCATTCAGGTGTTGGAAAATTTGTTTGGCAGCTTTTATTTTTAGCCTTAAATGTAAAGCTGTGGAGGGAGGCACTGTGTCGACCGGGCCTCATTAGTCACCAGATACAGTTTGCTATTCAGCTCCAGTGGCTACTTTTCTCCCCCTCTCTTCACTTTGAAAATAGTCAGCAAAATCCTTATTTCCATAAGCATTTTCTGGCTGTAAAAAGCTGAATCCCAAACCTATTATTATAGCTGTTCATGCTATTTTAATCTGCTCTGTTTAGAGGTGAGAGGGTAGCAGTGACTCTGCAATTACCAAGTACATTTGATCCTCGGCACAGCCACCGGAGCCGTCAGAGAGCCCTCTGAGTTTGATGTAGCCGTGTGTAGCAAATCACTTTCAAATTTACTAAAAATATGCCCCTTTGCAGCCACAGAGATATCATAATTTTCCTCCTAAGGGCGTGTGCCATGATCCTCTTTGCTTTTCGTCACACACTTATTCATTCTCTCTCTCTCTCTCTCTCTCTCTCTCTCTCCCCCCCGTCTCTCAGCACTCAATCTCTTCCCTCCTTGCCTTTCTGTTTCATTCTTTGTCTTCCTCCCTCCCAGATTAGCCCTACTCTTTCTGCTCATGTTGGCTATTCCCTACTCCCCTCCTTTTTGTTTATTTATTTTTCTCCCTCTTCCTTCCCCTGCTCAAAAATGTTTTTACATTCTGCTGGCTTGGGAGCTTAGTGGAACCATTTTTCTTGGGCTTTAGTCAGGAGAAAAATACTTGGGATGCTAAATCTACCAACTATTTCACATTTAAACAAGCTGGCAAGCTGGACCAATAACGAGCCTCCTACATACAGTAATTGCTGCATCCCCAGGCTCCTTTTTCTATCTCTGTTCCTATTTCATTCACTTTTCTATTTGCAGCCAGCACAGAATGTGTGTTTTTTAGCCTTCTTCCTCCCATAGCTTGCTTTCTATGCAATGACCTTGGCATCCATGAGAGCCACACTGTAAATGAGATGTGGCATTGCCACATGTATCTTGATAAAATATATCAGTAGATGAATTGATTTTCATATTGATTTCCTTGGGCGAGCAAGGTGTGTGTGAAAATCAAGTATCTCTTAATGATAGTCCTAGGGAGAGGCAAGATGCCTGGGGAAGAGCAGGATTTTGTTTGTTTTCTTAGATGCCTTCCTCCCCCCTCCACCCCTCTTTTCTGAAAAGTTTCTTCTTGCATGAAGAGGAGACTCCTCTGCCTTGCTTGCTGCTCTGTTCAGGTCTAGATTTTCAGGCCATTTACAACAAAGGCCAGTTCATTTCTCTGAAAGGGGTACTCGGGCCTGGGGAAAATGTTCTTTTATAGAGTCATGAAGGTCTGGGTCTACCAACTTACATGTGAACTGATCCTGGTTATTATATCGGTGGAGAGATTTCTATAAATTCACCAAAGCCATGCCCAGGGCCTTGGTATATCTGCCAGAGCTGTCCGGGGCACTGAGGGGGCCACATGAATGTGTTTCTCACACCCTAGTTCTGTGCCCTTCCCCCCTGGGCCCCCTGATGATCATTCCACTCTCTATTAGGGGAATTGTTAAGAGATGTAGCATTTCTGATGTCTGGACCATTGCTATGGCGGAGGGCTTGAAGGAGGGTATTTGGGAGCGTGTGTCACTGTGGGAACATCTCTGTGCATATGGGCACGTTGGAGCCTGTGTGTGCCGTGTCTTTTAGTTTGAGCATTCATGGGGAGTTTTAGAGGGATGCATGTGACAGTCTGAGTAAGAAACAGCTTCTTGACTTGCATTGGCTTTTGCCAGCAGGAACTGGGCTTCTGAAAGGACAGTATCCAGTGAGGTGATCAAAACTTCATTTTCTCTGCTCTGTGATTGCTTTCCCAATTCTTTTTCCCAAAGCCTCCTAAATAAATAGATGCTTTCGATGGTATTTGATCCAATGAGCCAGCTGGCAGAATCATTTCAAGATGTGAAATACACAGAGATTTTGGTGATTCTGGATAGGTGTCTACCTTCAGGGAGACCAACCTCAGTTAACTGGAGTGCTCCAGGAGAGCCTCATTGAGTTTTCTTCTTCACCAAGGCTTAATCAGAAAATCATTGTGGCTTTAACCTTTCTTGAGCTTCTTTCTCACATGGAGCCTTGGACTTTTCTGACTCGGTGCTCCTTAATGGAATCTCTCTTTCATGCAGTGCCAAAAAGACAAATATTTAGAGTCTTCTCTAATTTCACTAATAATGATTTCACAGTCCTGTAGATAGATAGATTGAGTAGGAGGGTATGTTGAAGGAGGACCGACCCTAGGACATGCCTTAGAGGCAGCTAGTGTATAACAATCAAAGATTATATTTATATGGTGCTTTAAGATTTCCAGAGCATTTCCCTACCAGTCTGCGGATGATGATGATGATGATGATGATGATGATGATGATGATGATGATACTAATATGATGTGGTGTTTACTAATGTGCCGGGTACTGTGCTAATCCGATAATACAATTATTACTTCATTGCCTTATGACAATTCTGTGACATAGGTGCTATTGTTATCTCCATTAGAAATATAGGATAGGGAAACTGAAGCAAAGAGCAGTTAGGTGACTTGCCCAGAATCACACAGCTATTAAATGATTGAGGCTAGATTTGAGCTCAGTCCCAGTGCTCTGAGCTATGCAAATATCATTCTTCCTGTTCTTCATTTTAAGAAACTAAGGATCTGAGATTGTGCAAGTACCACCCTTCCCAGTTTACATATTAGGAAACTGAGGCTCTAGGATTAAATGACTTGTCTAAGTTAATACAACTAATAATTGTCCAATCCGAGATTTGAGCCCTTCAGGAGATTGAAATTTGAACATCCTTCTTGGCAATCAACTCAGTAAAGTAAGCATTTATTAAGTGCCTACTAAGTGCTAGGAATAGAAAAGCAAAAGATAATCTATCCCTGCCCTCTAATAGTAGAGACAACAAGCAAACAAATATGTGTGAACAAGCATTCATAGGATAAATAGGAAATAATGAACAGAAAGAAAGCACTAGAATTAAGAGCACCCGGAGATATGAAAACAATGTGGGAAAAGTCTAGATTAAAAGCAAAAAATATGGGGGCAGCTGGGTAGCTCAGTGGATTGAGAGCCAGGCCTAGAGAAAGGAGGTCCTAGGTTCAAATCTGGCCTCGGACACTTCCCAGCTGTGTGACCCTGGGCAAGTCACTTAACCCCCATTGCCTACCCTTACCACTCTCTGCCTTGGAGCCAATATACAGTATTGACTCCAAGACGGAAAGTAAGGGTTTAAAAAAGAAAAAGGCAAAAAATATAAATGTGCATTTAGATCCTAGCTTTATGACACACCCTTACTTTGACCTAATTTATGTAGGTTTCTGTTTGTCCATTTGTAAAGTGAGGGTATTGGAGTAAATGCACCTTTGAGACCCATTCTAGCTTTAAATCCTAATCCGAAGGAGCATTTTTGGGTGTGTGTGTGTGTGTGTGTGTGTGTGTGTGTGTGTGTGTGTGTGTGTGTGTGGTGATGGTGGGGGAGATCTTTTTTTAATATGAAATTTCTGTGCTCAGCTTGTTTTATTGTCAGTTACCTTGTTCCTTTTAAAAGTTGAATGCTGAAAAAAACATGTAACTGAAGGTTCTGATTAATTGAATTTTTGTTGAAAATGAACTAGTTGTGGAAAAATGCCAATATGCAGTTGGACATACTTCTGCAAATTAACAGCTAGTCCATGCCTAAATTAGAGAATCATTTAGGGCTATTTAAAAACTATTTAAACTATTTGATATGACTCAAGCTAAGTAGAAAGCTACTCGAGTAGGAACTAGCTCACATACCGTTCTCTTTCATTGTCATAAAAAACTAAATTCTGCAAGCTTGAGTGTCTTGTGGATGTCATCTGGTAAGTTTAATGTTTGGTTTACTCTTTGTCTCAAGATAGAGAATTCAACTTTTGTGATAATCTTCTTTCTAAATAGGTATACAGTTCAGTTGTTTTGAAAGGTTCTGAATGATTATTATTTGCACTTACTTGGGCAGGACCTTTTCTTTTTCCTTTTCCTTTTTTTTATCCAAAAAGGATGTTTATCTGTAAATGGGCATGCTTTTACAAATAATGTGAATTCTTTCTTTTCTCTCTTCATATAAAGACATCATTTTGATATCTATGGATGATTATACACACACACACACACACACACACACATATATATATATATA
>NW_025353769.1:0-5272 GCF_016433145.1 Gracilinanus agilis
TCTCTCTCGTATTCTCTCTCTCTCTCTCTCTCTCTCTCTCTCTCTCTCTCTATTACAAAGCTGTTAATGTATAAAGGTATTACTGTCACCATAACTTACCTAGGTTTCCTCAAGGTCCCGAAGGCATCTATGTGTCAGAATGGAAAAAGCCACGGATTTAGAGTCAGGAAGACCATAGCTTAAATATTAACTTCAATACTTAATAGTTGTGTGTCCTAGGATGAGTCATTTAAACTGTTATAGCCCCAATATCTTCATTTAGAAAATGGGAAAATGGAAATAATAACATCTAATTTACATGATAGTGAATAGAAGTAAAATATCACATATAAAGAAATCTGCAAACCTCAGAGCATTACAAAAATTATTGTGGAAAAGATCGAGATAGATGCTTTATAACTACATAATTACATGGATTTGGAACTCCTTGAATAACTGAATTAAAAAAAACCAGTAATTAATTGTCAATTTCAACTTAAAAGGAGAACAGACTCCAGTTCAGTGTCCCAGACATCAGTTCTTGGTTCTGTGTTGTCTGCAATTTTTGTTGATTACTTAGATAAAAATGGAAGGAATTTTTTTCCTCAAATTTGAAGATGACAAAGCTGAGAGAAATAGCTTATAGAGCAGTTAATAGAACTAGAATAAAAAAATCTTAATCGGAGTGTAATAATATGAAGTTTATATCATTTTGTCAAGGTCCTATGATTTAATCACTGTGGGATTTCTCTTTAGTGATACAAATTACAATCTATTTATGACATATAGTTTTATAATGTTGACTGAAATTGAGCTAGAGTGAGTGACTTGCTCATGGTCCCATAGCTGTAAGTGTTAGATTAGAGGAGGGACTTCAACCAAAATTTTCCAGGTTCCAAATTCAATAAGCAATTTTTAGTATTGCTTTAAACTGAGTTTTGTTAAGAACAAATATGAAGTCTGCTGAGTTAAAATATCAATCTCACAAGTACAAGATAGGGGTGGGATGGCTAGATAGCATTGCATCTAAAAAATGGTGGATTCAAGGATCTTAAAAACCCAATATGAGTTAAGAGTGAAGTATAGCAACTGAAAAAGCTGGAGTCTAGGATTTGTTAATAGTTTCATCATATATGGAATAATCTATTCATTTCTGGGCACTACATTTTAGAAAGGAGACAGATAAGCTGGAGCATATCCAAAGGAGGGTAAGCAGGAAAAGATTTAGGTCAGATACAATAACTGCCTTCAAGTATATGAAACACTCTCAAGTGTAAGAAGCATTAGATTTGCTCTGCTAAATTAAGAGGGCAGAATTAGGTAAAATTTTCAAAAAAGCAAATCTAGTTTGGGTGTAAGGAAAAACAAACTTTTTGATGAGAAATACCAAAAAATGGAATAAATTGCTATAGGAAATAGTGAATTTCCTTTAACTGGAGGTCTAGCAGCCACCCTTTAATGTTAGATTAAATATTAGAAAGGACATTGGATTTAGACACAGAGGATATGGGTGCAACTTTCTCCTTATAACTTGGGGCAAAAAAACACTTCAATTATAAAGACCTCATTTTTGGTACCACCGTACACCCAACAGACTGGCAAATATGGCAGCAAAGGAAAGTGATAAATGTTGGAGAGGATATGGCAAAATTGAGACACTAAAGACCTTTTGGCTATGTCATTAGTTGATTAGTAAGAGAGGGAGGAAGAGGAAAAGAGAAACAACATACTCTCTGGGTTTGAGGGAAGCTGAGGGTATCCATTTTGAAGGAAGTGTAACTTCAATACAAGTCCCTTCCTGTGAAACTGACTAAAGCCTAGAGTCAATTTCAATCTGTCTTGGCTGACTCTAACTTGGCTGTATAGTGTCCTTTCCTTGAAGGGATCAGTCTATTTCCCTTCAGTATTTTGTCTTTAGCCTAAGTCCCAGTCTGTATTTCCCTGCTGCTGTTTGCCTGCTTAGATTAATTCATCCTCTCCCTGGCAACCCTTGTTACCTCAGTGTTATACTCCCTAAACTCAGACATTCCTTTATTTCTCCTACCACCTCAACTGCCATCCTTCATCATTGAATCTTCCTCATCCAATATATTGCCTTAACTTCCCTGCTACCTAGTCTGTTCTCATGATTACCTCCAGCCTTGGGTCCCTTGCCTTGTCTTATTCCCTGATCCTACCAGTTATTACCCTAGCTTTAGCTTCATATTATATCCTCCAGATTTCCCTATTACACTCTCCAAATCACCATATTACATCTTAAAAATCCCCTATTACATCAGTTACTTAGATAATTTCCTCCAATACTAGGGTATTTTTTTATTGGAAAGTTATCTGAAAAGCAATATGTAATAAATAATAGGCATTAAGTTTAGCATAGCTTAATAAAAGGTTGGCCTTAGCATCAAGAAGACATGACTTCAAGAATGGATTTTGATTGAATGAACTTCAGCCCTTCTCTTAAACTCTTAACCTGGGATCATATATACAGAGTCAGAAGTATATCTAAGAGAACAACTAGTTCTACTCTCTCATTTAATCAAAGAGTAAACTGATCTTTCAAAGTTCAAATGACTTTTTTGAGGTTGAATAGGTTTTAAGTATACTTTGAACCCAGGCATTCTAGTACTCTTTCCATTGCCTCTTTAGGTAACTTTCTTGGACTATTTACAAGTGTTGACCTGCAGTGGTAAAGATCATTCCATACTGAAGAGCCTTTATACCCATTTAAACACTGATTCAGTTTTAAAAAATACATATAACATAATCTAAATTAAATGGAATTAATCACAAATGCCATAGGGAATCTTAAGCTTTTAGTCTGAAAAATAAATAAAATAAAGTCCTGAGAGATTTTTTTCCTCTACTAATCTATGACAGCACCCCAAAATAGCCTGAGTAAAATTTCAGAAAAAAATATAATGTACCTTGCAGAGTACATTAGTGTCTATGACTATGTATAAAATTAATTACTGAATTAATTCAGAAAGGGAGCTGTTGAACAGAAATGCTACATATACCTATCTTTTTAATTCAGGAACCAGCACATTCTATGAAGCTTATATGCAGAACATGTAGATCCTACCTAAATTTATTGATTTCATTCAGACAAATATATTTAATACTTATAAAGTAAGGGGTCCACTTTTAAAGTAAGTTGGCAGCATATGCTATTCATTAGTTGCAGGATCTCTGGAAACATGATGGCACTTATTGGACTCAAATAGTTTTTTTTCATTGAATTAGAGAAGGGTTTTAATTTACTTTAATTCTTCAGTTCTTCAAATTATCTATTGATTTCACTTTTGGTTGCCTTCCTTGCACTGAATTAATTACTTAAAATCCACCTCAATTGGTCATTTTCATCTTCAATTTCTTTCATTTTGTATAAGTGGAGAGGAAATGTGATATACATATATTATGGAGCATTGTGGTAAAATGTGGCAAGAGCTTTCCCTTTGATTTCCTTGATGGTTTTTGAACTTTTTTGCTAGAATGACATTTTGCTAGAAAAAATTTTATCTTTTAATTTTTCCCAGTGAGAGATAGGATGGCATAAGGAAAAATGAGTCAGCTATGGGGTTAGAAGACCTGTATTCAGAATCTGCTTCTTTGTTACTGAGGGCAACTTATTTAATATATGAGTATCTAGGACAGTTCCATAAGACAAAAAAATTGCACACTGATTTTTTTATATGCAAGAAATTGAAGGTATTAAAATAGGCAATGGGGAGACTAAACTATCACTCTTTACTTGAAAAATCCTAGAGAATCAACTAAAAATCTAGTAGAAATAATCAACAACTTTAGCAAAGTTAATAAATGCACATAAATCATCAGCATTTCTATATATCTCCAACACACCATAGCAGCAAGTGTTAGAAAGAGAAACACCATTTAAAAATCACCCTAGACCATACAAAATATTTAGGAATCTCTCTGCAAGACAACTACAGGAATTATATGAACACAACTACAAAACACATTCCAAACAATTAAAACTAGTTCTAAACAATTGGAAAAACATTGATTGCTCATGGATAGGATGAGCTAAAATTATAAAAATGACCATCCTGCCCAAATTAATTTACTTATTCAGTACCATACCTATCAAACTACCAAGAAACTTTTTTACTGAATTAGAAAAAAACTATAACAAAGTTCATTTGGAAGAACAAAAGATCAAGAATATCAAGGGAAATAATGAAAAAAATAACGTGAAGGAAGGTGGCCTAGCAGTACCAGATATTAAGCTATACTATAAAGCAGTGATCATCAAAACAATGTGGTTTTGGCTAAGAGACAGAAGAGAGGATCAGTGGAACAGATATGGGGTAAGAAATTAAGTTTAGACCAGTTTCTTATAGCATATGCTGTAATAAATTCCAAATTAATGCTTAATGTTAAATACTAGATGACATGTGGAGTGTTATTTACACTTGTCAAAATTTTTAACTGCTTTCTCCTTTTTTTATTCTATGTCATAATGTGTGACTCTTTGGGGAAAGGAGGAGAGATAGATACAGTGTGTAATGAAGATGAAGCAAAAACAAAAGATAACAATTTTTTTAAAACCTATAGTACAATAAAATCAGTTATGATACCAGAAGCTATGGGGAAAAAACCCATTATAACCTCAAATGCTTAAATTTAATTTAATCTAAATTTCAAAGAATTAAATAAGAATTTTCAATGCAAAGAAATAAAGATCAGAAACTTGAAGAAATTTTTTTAATTACAGGAAATAAAATGATAATTTGAAGACCTTTAATAAGAACATAAAATATATGACAAGTTAATTAAAACAACTCAATTTGATATTTTTAAATGATTTATTGACTCAGAAGAATGGAAAATTGGAAAAAATAAAAGAAGGAACAAAATTTGGTACTAGTTAAATTAATGTCCTACTAAAGTTTAACTTATATCAATCAATTTCTATAAGGAAATCAAAGTACTTAGAAGATGATAATAATGGTAACATTTACATGGTAATTTAAGTATTGCAGAACTCAAGAAAGGGCCTATCTTTATAAATATGTTCATATTCTGTTAGTAATACCCTCTCCCTCAAAATTAGAAAGTCTTTATATGAATAAGAGTTTATTCATATATTAATTTAAATGAAGATCATGATGTCAGAAAATGACAAATATGAAATTTGCAAAGATATTTGAGATATATACAAAGCAAGATCAGTAGACTATATACAATCACTATAAATGTGTGTGATAAATGTAGCTACACATATCTATCTCACATATATTATATACATGGAGATATATATATATATATA
>NW_025353770.1:0-1196 GCF_016433145.1 Gracilinanus agilis
TATATATATAATATAAATATATATATAAAATACAAAAAGTATTTAAATTTCTTTAAATACTTAAAGTAAGCTTTAAGTATTTCTGTAGTGGAAGAAATAAATAGCTGTCCCATACTTTATCAACTTTGTACATTGAGCATCTTTCTAGAAGGAATCTTGTTAGCCCTTATGGAGTGACTGTACACAGAAGCCATCCCTAAGCTTTGTTTTAGATACTTTTTCTGGAGTTTTGAGGGTGGAGGGGCATGGAGAGTGCATTTTGAGGAAAACCTGTTCCTCTCTCTTTGGAATTAGGACTGAACCCAAGTTATGTGAGTCCAGAGCAGGATCCTCTTTGAGAAAAGGAGTCTCCCAGGCTTCAAGTGACAAGTGTTATTCATAAACAGTAGAAGTCACCCCATAAAGATAATACTCGGTAGAGCTCCTCTGATAACTTTCTGGGACTCCAGAGACCTGGGTGACTCAGTGCTGAAGAGCTTGGGTTTTGCAATGATGATGCAATCCTTTATTGATCACTGAGCAGAGAGAGCCAGTGATTACATTGATTTTGAAAAGAACATGATCAAATGGACATTTTTAATTAAGTAAAACTAAAAATGTTTTGCCCAAATAAAACTTATACAGTTAAAATAAAAAGAAAAACAGTTAAACTGAGGGAAATGTTTTACAGCAAATTTCTCTAATAAAGGTCTCATTTCTAAGACATATAAGAAACTAATTCAAATTTACAAGAACAAGAACCATTCCCCGAGACATAAATATTCAAAACGTACCAACAGGCAGTTCTCAAGAGAAGACTTCCAAGCTATCTATAAACACATGGGAAAAAATGCTCCAAATCACTAATAATTAGAAAAATGCAAATTAAAGTAACATTGAGGTTCCTCCTCAAACACATCAGATTGACATAGATAACAAAAACAGAAAGTGACAGGAGTAGCTAGGTGGCTCAGTGGATAGAGCTCTAGGCCTAGAGATGGGAAGTCCTAGGTTCAAAAGTGGCCTCAGATACTTTGTAAGTCTGTGACCCTGGAGAAGTCACTTAACCCCAATTTCCTAGCCCTTACTGCTCTTCTGCCTGATTCTAAGACAGGAGGATTTTTTAAAAGAAAGGAAAGAAAAGGAAAAGAAAAGAAAAAGAAAAAGGAGAGGAGAAGAGAGGAGAGGAGAGGAGAGGAGAGGAGAGGAGAGGAGAG
>NW_025353771.1:0-1675 GCF_016433145.1 Gracilinanus agilis
TTCCTTCCTTCCTCCCTCCCTCCCTCCCTCTTTCTCTTTTTCTTTCTCTTGTACATGTACACCATCAAAACAAACTGTAGTCCTTGGCTTTCTAAGTTTAGTGTATTTAAGATAGATTATGGTACTGTTATTGGGGAAGTAGAGGAAGAGAAGTGAGAGGAAGCACCTGATTTCACTGATGGTGAAATAGGATTCCCATAAAAGTGATTTGTTTTGACCATAAAGCTTTTTTTTTAGGTGAATTATACAGTGATTCCAGGAAAAAGACTGTGGAGGTGTTGGGGAGTGGTGGGTAAAGGATTATGTGTATATGTGTGGGGAGATGTTGAAAAGAAGTAGAAGATGGAATAATTTTATTTTTAAAAATGGAAATAGTTTGCTCTAACTACAACTAAAAATTCCTTTAAAGTGATTAAAAAAGCAGTTTTGGAAACCTCCCTGGCTTGACTGGACTAAGTGGTGGGAAAAAGACAGTATAAACTAAGTCATCTTAGGACAAAAAATAAGTCAGAATAGAGAAACAAAAAAAAATGTTTTAAGACCGTGTTCTCTTAGGTAGATTCTAGTGCAGAGGCAGTGAACAGCAGGGGCCTGGGCTATGGGATACATAATTGGCCCAGGAATAATAAAGCCAAAATTGGATATTAACAGCAATTAGTTTCTGCAGTGACACTGGGGAAAAGACTGCAGAAAACCCCATTGGGGCTTAAACTGAAGCAATCTGAAATGAAACCAGTGTCTCAATTAAATGGGAATAAATATTGCCTCATAAATCTGTACAAGTGTGGGTGGGGGAGAAAGATAGACTCCAGTGGGAACCAGGTGTGGGGGCAAAAAAAAATTGATTTGCCACAGAAGCTTTCAGACTTCCCGTGCAGAACCCTATTGATACCTTCCATCGAACTGGGTGATCTAGAGGTACTGCAGGTTCTTGGTCCCTTAGGCACCTTACCTGGAGGCCAGACCCCTGAAAGTTATTTCAGAACCTTAACATGTTTATCTAAAGTGTCCCATCCTGGTCTCTTTTGTGAAGCAGGGAAGAGAGAAGACACAGAAGTCGGGAGGTATTTGGAAAGAACACTGGACCAAGGGAGCGGGACAGAGATGTAGCCTGACTCTCTAGCCTCTAGATCTTGAATAAAAATATTATTAAATGTAACTGCCCTTCAGCTTCCAACATTGAAGAGGCTGAACAAAATATGGCTTTGTCTTCATTCCTTTTAGCTTTAACATACGGTGGCAGAGCCTTTCAAACCAGCAATGAAATCAGTCTAGGAGAAGAAGGACTTCTTCTGGACAAAATTTAACCTTAAATTTAATTGTCCAGGAAGGAAGAAGTGTGGTACTTGAAGGCTCCATTGGAAAACATCCTTAGGAAGAAAGGGAAAGGAGCTGATTCTTCCCTCTGCAGTCTCAGTCAAGCTGATTTACAAGCTTTTCCTTCCTCCCTAAGACCATCTGGGATAAGCTCTGATCAAGAAACATCTGATGAAGAAACATGTTGTTAGGGGTTTTTCAGTTTTTAATTTTTTCTTTTTTGGTGAGGGGGCGGAGAGGAAGGCAGGTGGTTGAGGATTTCAAGGCTGTGGCGCCGAGTGTGGGTTGAAGATTGCCTGGGATTGGGAAAGAGTTGACCCCAGGCTTTGTAACAGCCACTGATCCCTAGGGATTGGGG
>NW_025353772.1:0-4372 GCF_016433145.1 Gracilinanus agilis
GACTTTTGTAGCAAGTATGCATTGTCAAGCAAAGCATTCCCTCATTGACCACATTCACAAATTTTTGTTTCATTCTGCATAGAATCCATCCTCTCTCTGTAGAGAGGTCAGTGGTATGATTGGCCATTATAAGTCTTTTCAAGTTGTTTTTCTGTATAGTGTTGCTATTATTATGTGAAATGTTCTCCAGATTCTGCTCAATTGATTCTGCATGAGTTGTCTTCCAAATTTTGTCTCAAACCACCCATTGCCATTTCTTCTGGTGCAATAATATTCTATTATATTCATGTTACATTAATCCAACCCCACCTCTTCCTATTTTCCAGAGGAGAGTGGATTTGACTCATTCATAGCTACCCTTTCTGATGGTACTACAGGCTATTCTTGCCTCTGAATGACATGTTTAGTTTTTATCACCAAACTCATATTCGCTACCAATATCATGTGAGAAATCTTAGACCACTGAAGGCATTTGGTGTTTTGTTTTTTTTCTTTCAAATCATCTTGATTTGGAAGAAAGGTCCCATTAATGTCATCTGTGATTCCACTGAGTGATATTCCTTCAACTGTACTCATCAATATGCCTTCATAATTTATTGTAGATGGCATCAAAATTGTGTTGATTAGTGGTCTTTAGAGCTCTGGAACTAGCAATCAGTAATGGAATGAATCTGGGCTAAAAAGACATCTCCTTCAGCTATTCTGCTTGGCTGCAAATCATGATGGTATTTGGAAGCAGAGCTTGTAGTTGAGAGAGGCCAGAGGAAGAGGAAGAAGAAGGGGATAAAGAGGAGAAGGGCACTTTGTAATTTTCCCTCTAACCATTGAAATCTTGGAGTGGCACAATGGAGGCAGTATATAGTGCCTGTCATTAGAATGAATGATATGACCCAATAGATTGACTGCTCTGCTAGGGCCTCAGCCTTCATTGGAAAGGGGAAAAATCCTGGCCTTACAGAGATATCATTCAACAATGACCTTCATGCCTCAAAGAGACCAGGTTATAACTTAGTTTCTTCATTTTGTCACTAACAAAAGAGTTTGGTGGCATGCCAGAGGGAAAATCTAGTTAGTGAAGGCTACTTGGTTCTGAAGAGAATCTGAGGACTGTAAGGAGCTCATTAGTTTGATTTGCTCCATATGGAAATGAAAAATGGCTTCTTTCTCAGAGGACATCAACCTTTACATCATTTCTTAAAAAGTCTGTCTGATAATGAATAATAATAGCCAGCCATCATGTGGTACCTAGAGATTCACAAGAAACTCTACATGGAAAGCAGGATATTCAGAGGAGGGAATGCTAAATTTACAAATCAGAAGATCTAGTTAGGCCACTTCCTAGCTGTGTGACCTCAGGCAGGTTACTTAACTACACTGGACCTTGTTAAATGCAAGGTTGTACTAGAATATTGTAGATGTATCTAGAAAGGACATTTATGGTCATCTAGTCTAGCCTCATTTTAGAGATGAATCTTGATATCCCTTTGAGTTCCAGGTCTATGATCCTGTTAATCTTATTTTGGGAAGACCACTTTGGGAATGGGTTCTACAGGTACTGCAATTCCATTTTACAGATGAGGAAATAAAGGATCATTGAGGTGACATGACTCGTTAGTAGTCATACAGGTATTAAGTGCTAGAGACTGTTGCTGCTGTCTCTAATGTCAGAAAGCTTCTCTATCATGCTGTCTTCCTGAAAGCCATTATAGACTTAGTGAAGATTAGAAATGATCAGACACTATCTACATAGAAAAGCACTTAAAGGAATAAGAATGTACCCAAAGAAGAGTATGAGTATATACTTAGACACATAAAATATAATTTGATGGTTTAGTCATTTTTTCAGTTGTTTCCTACTCTTTGGGATTCCATTTGGGGGTTTTCTTCCCCAAGATATTGGACTGGTTTGCTATTTTTTTTCTTCAGCTCATTTTACAAACGAGGAAACTGAGGCAAACAGGATTAAGCGGCTTGCCCAGGGTCACACAGTTAATAAGTATCTGAGGCCAGATTTTATGTGAGAAAGATGAGTCTTCCAGACCCCAGGTCCAGTGCTCTATGAACTGTGCCACCTACCTGCATATTCAATCAAACAATCTGATAGCACAATATTCAGCACATGCCTATAAGAGTTTTCCATTTGTCACAGGGCTTCCTCTCATTAGGAGCCCCCTGGATCCAGAGGCTTATAAATCCAGAATTGGAGTCATTGAGACTTACTGCCTCATTATGTAGGGAAAGGAACATGGCCTTGAGAACTGAATTGATTTGACCAAGGTCCTAGGGTGGGAGGAAACTGCTATCCCAAGAGGTCATACCACTGGTGAGTATCAGAGGCAAGATTTGCAGCCCAAGTCTGCTTAGTCCCAAGGTCAGCAATCCTTCACTTTGCCCTGCCTCTCCACTGGGTAGCTTCCCATGCTTCTTGTTTACAAAGAGAATATAAAATAGAATTCCCCAAATCATATTTTCCAAATTTCTGCTAAGATAGCTGAGACCACTGGGAGAGACTGAGGACAACAGGCTATCCTGGGCAATTTAAACAAATGTTACCCTATTATAATGAACAATAATAAAGTCAAGTACTCATAAAGCACTTTGAGATTTGTGACATGTTATCTCATTTGATGCTCACAGCAGCCTTGGGAGAGATTTATTATTTATTATATCCTTGGGCAAGTCACCTAATGGCTGGCTGCCTCAGTTTCCTCATCTGTAAAATGAGGAAAATAATAGCAACTATCTCCTGGAGTTGTTTAAAGGGCCAGTTGAGATAATACAGCTGGCACCTATTAAGCATTTTACAAATGTTAATCATAATTTGTATTATTATTTCTCTCACAGAAGGAAACCAAAGCAAGAGAAAGTTAAGTGACTTGCCCTGGGTCATATAGCTAGTATCTTGGGTTGGATTTGAACTCAGATCTTTTCTGACTTCAAGTCCAGTTCTCTAGCTATTGTGCCCTGTAACTGCCTAAAAATAGAAACATACCTTGTTTTTGTTTTTAAACCTTTATCTTCCCACTTAGAACCAATATTGTGTATTGGTTCAAAAGCAGAAGAGTAGCAAGGACTAACGCAATGGGGGTTAAGTGACTTGCCCAGGATCACATAGCTAGGAAGCATCTGGGGTTAAATTTGAACCCAGGACTTCCCATCTCCAAGCCTCGTTCTCCATCCACTGAGCCATGTAGATGCTCCCACAAAATATGTTTTAATGTATCCATATTTCTAAAAGCACACTGGAGAGGCAGCATATTGTGGCCTGGATATAAAACTGGGCATCTGGAACTTTGGGGGAACTGCCAATTTTGCCAGTGACCTGGAAGGTGACTCTGCATAAGGCATCTAATGATTTGTTATCTTACTTTCTTCATTTGTAATATGCAGATAATGCTTATCTCCCACTCAGGAATGTTGTTTGGATTAACTAAGTTACAAAGTGCTTGGTTACAAAGTTGTTGCTAAAATTAGTTCTTACATTTAGAAACAGAAAAGGGAAGAAGGAACTGGTGGACTCAGTTGGCTAGTTTCTAATTTGGAGTGGGAGAGGGATAGAATAAAGGACATAGCCTTATTTCAGAAGAGCACAGCCCTGTGTTTATTTGCCCTTGTTCTTCAAGTTTATTTCCAGGCCATCTGTGACTTAGCCACACTGTATATTTAGACAAAGTGCACGGCGGAAATATTGATGTACTCAGCAACGAGTGGCAGAGATTCATGTTCCCCGTGAGCAGCCATGGGCAGAGCAGCAGCCACAGCAGCCCTGGAGAGCTGATGCAGAACAATAAAGAACTCACTTCTCTAAGGGGCTTTAAGGTCTCAGACGTAGGTTTCCCACAAGAATGTGATCAGTTAATAAGAATCCATATTTCTAGAGAACTTTAAGTTTGCCAAAGCACTTGGCATCTATCTATTATTATTGTCACTATTATTATTTGATCTTCACAACATCTCTCAGAGGTAGCTGCCTAGGGTCACACAGGTAGTAAGTTTCAAAAGCAGGATTTTAGAGCCATGCCTAGAGAGGGGAGGTCCTAGGTTCAAATCCGGTCTCAGACACTTCCCAGCTGTGTGACCCTGGGCAAGTCACTTGACCCCCATTGCCTACCCTTACCACTCTTCCACCTATAAGTCGATACACAGAAGTTAAGGATTTAAAATAATAATAAAAAAAAAAAGCAGGATTTTAACTGAGGTTTTCTAAATTCTGAGTGCAATGTCCTAATTGCTCAATAATCATCTGAGATCCTTCCTTCCTTCCTTCCCTTCCTTCCTTCCTTTTCTTCCTTCCTTCCTTCCTTCCTTTCTTCCTTCCTTCCTTCTTTTCCTTCCTCCCTTCCTTTTCTTCCTTCCTTCCTTTCTTTTCTTC
>NW_025353773.1:0-4107 GCF_016433145.1 Gracilinanus agilis
CAGGGTCTCTTTTGTGCCATGATGAAGCTTCTATTATAAAATACAGTTAAAAACAACACAAATTAGTAGAAATTAGATAATGGCCAATAATGTCACCCTGACTCTAACACATCTCTTGCTTCTAAGAAAATACTTTTTCCCTTTTATCATACTGAATACTCACCCATTTCATGACCTTGCCATCTGTTTCCATCTGTTGAATATTTCAAAAAAAAAAACAAATAACATCAAAATCACCTAAAAGAGTTCTTTTATTAGTGATAAACTTTTACAATTCAATTTAAAAAGTTTATTGTCCTGAACATTGACGTGCTGCTGTTTTCCGACCCATCATTCTGTCTCTTTATCATGGGAGGTCTAACAGCAGCTGTGACCTTTTCTAGTATCTTTAGTAAGAAGGGAAAATTTGATAAATAGATAATAAATGGCCACGTTTTTTATTAGGATTATAATGAGAAATCATTAAAATAGTCTATGGTTAGAAGACTAGGTGAAATGATGCCTGATTATATAATTATCTGTTCCCTGTATGTCTACTTCCTTTACTGACAAAACATTTTTATGAGTTTTAAACTTGCCGAGCTAGTAAAGCTGTAAAAGAGCAAGCTGGATAGCATTCTGCCTGATACATCATCATCAAAATTGTCAGCTAAATTCAAATTATAGAACCTTAAGTGCTGCTGATGATATCAGAGGCAGACAGAACACAGCTGGATTTTTCAGCTCCTGGGGTACATTCGAAACTTTGCCTCTTGGAAAGAAATCAGCCTTTCATTTGCCAGTGAAACTCATTTTCAGTTGAAGGTCATGGAGCTAGGCTAGTACTATTCTCCTCCTTTGCCTTTCTGGGCATCTGGCTAGCATAAGGGTCTATCTTGTTTGTCCTTATGTGAGGAATGGGAATGGATGGAAGTCAGAGGAAAATCTCTTCATGTCCTCCAATCCCCACCCAAGGCATACAGATGGTTCTACTGTTTTGTACTGTTGGGGGGAAGGCATAGCCAGAATAGGTGTCTACCTAGTCTGCAGGAGAATTCAAAAGATTCTTCAAAGTCTAAAACCCCACAAAAAATCTCCTTCACAGGCATGCATTATGTCCTGTATTATGTCCTCCATTGAAAAAAAAGCATTGAAGGGTACTTAACAAAGAATAAAAGACATGTAAGTTCTAGTCTTGGATCTATGACTAACTAGCTGTGAGACTTTGATCAAGTCTTTTCCCCTTCTATAAGCCTCAATTTCCTCATGAATGCAAATAGTAGGATTGATTGAGTGATCTTTTGGGGGGCCTAAACCCTTACCTTCTCTCTTAGAATCAATACTAAGTATTGATTCCAAGATAGAAGAGACATAAGGGTTAGGCAATTGGGGTTAAGTGACTTTCCCAGGGTCACACAACTAGGAAGTGTCAGGTTGAACCCAGGACCTCTGGTTGCCAGTACTAGTATACCATCCACTGAGCCACCTACCTGCTCCAAGTAATCTTTAAAGTCTCCTACATTTCTAATATTATGTGATTCTGTCAAGGCCCTAAAGAAATAAAACTCAGAAAGCTTAAGTTCTGCTGAGAAAAGAGGTGTTAGTGAAAGCTTAGATATGGGGATGCTCCAGGGATGCCTATTGTTATATATTTATTAAATCTTCCCCTTTTATTAAGGATTCTTGAAAAATTCATAGCTTTTGTAATAAAGAAACAGGAATGGTTACAACTAGGTGGTTCAGTGGATTGAGAGTTAAGCCTAAAGATGGGTGGCCCTATGTTCAAATCTTGCCTCTTGCTAGCTGTGTGACCCTGGGCAAAGTCACTTTACCCCAACTGCCTAGCCCTTACAATTCTTCTACCTTTGAACCAATACCTGTTATTGATTCCAAATGGAAGGTAAGGATTTTAAAAATTAAAAAACAAAAAATAGGATAATGATTTGGAAAATCTCAGCATTGACAATATACAGAACCATATTTTTAAATTAAGGAACATCTGGAACCTTTTAGAAGAGAAAAAGGCATCTGCTTAAAAATAATGATGATCCTATTGCTGAACAGGCTGCCTCTAATAAAGGGGGTAGTTTTCAACCTGGTTCTAAGGCTACAAATGTACAGATGATGGATATAGTCTGCTAAGTCTTGTGGCCAAGAAACTGACCTGGTTAGAAACCTGAAGTGAGCAATGTAGATCAGGGCAATAATTGGCTCAGATACAAGGATGCAAAGTCCAATAAAAACTTAATGACTCAATAAAAGCTGAGATTATTCTTCCACTCCTTCCACTAAACTCTCATTTGGTAGGAAACGTGCTAACATTCCAAGGATTGGTGAAAGCTTAGGTAGAACTAATCTAAGCTAGTTTGGCGAAGGGTTAGTAAAGAAGCCTGGGGAAAGTAGAAGATGATGGTCATAAACTGTAGCTCCTGGTATGACATAAAGGAATGTTGAGTTCAAGAAGAAGAGAAATTAAACCTAAATGCACTGAAGTCATCTCAAGGCTTCTTGCTCATGTATGCATAATGGACTTGCTAACTAGTAGAAGGGGTTGTTTCTAGAGGAAATGTTATGTGGGAGAGTTTTGGATTTTCTAAGAGGATTTGTGTAAGAAAGAACTATATAGAAAATAACTCACAGAATCTCAGAGCTGGAATGGACATCAGAAGTCAACTAGTCCAGAAGTGACAAATTCAAGTATAAATAAGGCTATGAAATTTTATATAAGGATCCTCTCACTTTTATTTGCCACTGGATTTTGATGATTCCAGAAGACAGAGTAAGGCTGATGACTTTGTCTGACTCTAAACTGCCTCACTTAAATTCAGTTCCCAAGTAAGTCAAGATATCATCCTGTGATGTCATTGGTCCTCTTCAAAAACAAAGAACAAACAACAACAACAACAAAGACAACAATGATCCCTGTGTGCTGCATATTGAAAATCACACATTAACACTATTCATCCATGTGCTATTACACTTCTATTTTATTTTGTTTAACATTTCCCAATTACATTTTCATCTGTTTCAGGATTGTTGGTGGTTTGACACCTCCGATCCAGTCGATCTCAAACCTGACTAGAAACTTTCTCTACAACATTCACAGACAACAAGGAAATTTTGTATTCAGAGTACTAAACTTAGAGTCAGGAAGACCTTAGCTAGGCTCATGACCCAGATACTTTCTGTTTGATCTTGGGCAAGTCATTTAAATTCTTTTCATCTCAGTTTCTTCATCTCTCAATATCGATAATAATAACATTTACCTCACAAAATTGTTATAAGTATTAAATAAGGTAACATGTAAAGGACTTGACAAATCTTAAAGTCATAAATTAATACTAGCTAGTACTAATAGCAGCAAGTAGCTTGTTTTGAAGAACCTAAGTGTGCAGGAATTCACTTCTTTATGAGACTGTCAATTCTACTTTTAAACAGCACTAATGGATCATTAGGATGTTTTCTTTATATCACACTTACCTGTATTTATCCATCATTGTAAATCCCTCCTAGTTTTCCCCCTAAGTAGAATAAGTTCAATAATACCTCTTCTATATGGCAGCCCTTCAGATACTTGAAGACAACTAATGTATCCCTGTTAAGTGTTCTCTTGTATAAGCCAAACACTACCCAGTTCATTCGACCAGGCTCCATTTGTCATACTGGCTACTTCTATCCCTATCCTGGTCATTTTACTCTGGATGCACTCCATACTGCCAATATTCTTCCTAAAATATGGGCAGAAGAACTTGAAATGCAGCACAAGATATAATCTAAATATGACAGTTAGTGAGACTATTATTACTTCACTCCTTCTAGATAACACATTCCTCTATTTGTAGTCATATAAGTCTTACTCATTGCCTTATAACTCTATTAAGCTATATTTACCATGTAGTCCACAAAACCCTGGATCTGTTGAATTGTTATCTAGTCTCTTTCATCTTGTACTTTTGAAGCCATATTTTTAACCAAATGAAGGACTTTACATTTAGTCCTAGTAAATTTTATCTTATTGGGTTTAGCCCACCATTCTAGTCTGTAGAAATCCTTTTGGATCTTGAGTCCATAATGCAAGTTGACTGTATTTTATAATAGAAGCTTCATCATGGCACAAAAGAGACCCTG
>NW_025353774.1:0-4459 GCF_016433145.1 Gracilinanus agilis
GAGGGAAGGAGGGAGGGAGGAAGGAAGGAAGGAAGAAAGGAAGAAAGAAAGAAGGAAAATAAATCATGGGCAAAGTCACTTCACTTTTCTAGTGCCCCAGACAGCTCTCTCTGACTACAAGTTATACATCATCAGTTGGTTGGTCAGTTTTGGGGAAGGAGTTTTTGCTTGGGTTCCCTATGCAACCACTGGTCCAGACTTTTTGGGGAGAGCTTTGATTAATGGAGAAATAGTCTATTATATTTAAAATGATGGGCTTTAAGTCACTGGCTATAAATTGTGATGATAAAGTAATGAAATCTGGCCTTAGATATTTCCTCAACCCTAGGCAAGCCGCTTAGCCCTTACTGCTCTTTTGTCTTAGAGAGGATACTTTAGTAGTATCCTCTCTAAGATGGTAAGAGTTGTTTGTTTTTTTTTAAAGCAACAAAGCACTTTTTTTTTTCTATTTAATTTGTGGGAGTTATGACATATATCCCAGCAAAGGAAGCCAGGAATCATTTTCTTTTCCCTTTCTCTTTCCACTGGCCAGCAGTACACCTCCATGGAACCTTTTATAGACTCTAAAAGAGGGAAATATTATAAATACAAGTGCATACATTTTAGTGAAACACTTGGAAAAGTATCTCAAATTATTATTACACAAAAGCTGGATAGAGGTGGTTTATGGTATTATCACTGATATTACAATTAGATGAATTCTGAATTGACTAAATGGCTGAACTCAAAGGATAGTCATTAATGGTTCCATGTGAAGCCCAGTGGGGTGCTCCAGGGATTTGTGCTTGGGTTTAAATTGATATTTTTGATTTCGATAAAGGGATAGATGACATCCCTATCAAATTTGCAGATGGCACAAAGCTAAAAGGGATAGATGGCACACTGGATTACAGTATCAGGATCCAAAAAGAACTGGACATTGGGCTGACTCTAATAGGATCAAATTTAATAGTGATAAACATAAATGCTAAATCTTGCATTTGGATTCAAGAAATCTACTGGACAAATATGAGATTTGGGAGGCATGGCTGGCCAGTCGTTCATTTGAAAAAAACAAAAGTAAAACCAATATAAGAGTTAACAAGGTACAAGCTTGATATGAATAAACAATATGATACGATAGCTAAAAAAAGTTAAGAAAAACTTGGACTGTTGTATATTAAGGAGGTTTACTTGTATGAGGAATTCCAGGAACTAAAAAGGAAAAAGTGTGATAGAGAGTATTTGGGTGCAGGTCAATGGAGGGAGAAATAGAAGTGGCTTTGTCATCAAAGTATACTACAGACCATCTGGACAGAAAGAAAATAGGTGAGAACTTTGGGAAATAGATGACAGGCTTGGCACAGAGGCATGATATAGGACTGATGGGAGACTTCGATTATCCAGACATCTGCTGGAAGATTCTCTCTGCCAAAAACAGAACAGTTAACTGCTTGCCTTAATGATAATTATATTCTTCAAAGGTGGAGAAATTTACATAGGGAAATTCTACCTTGATTCTCACCAGTTGCTAGGGTAAAAATTGTGTGGACCCTTGGGAAAAAGCAATCACTGTTTTGTAGAATTTAGAAAAGAGAAAGAGAGGAGTTCTGGGCATAATCTGACGTGTACCTAGAGAGATTTGGGAAAAGCAGATTTTAGAGAGTTCAGAGGAAAGCTAGGTAGGATCCTATAGGCAAAAATGCCACAAATTAACCAAGATGTTCAAGAATAGAATTCTGCATACCTAAAGGAAAACTATCCCAATGAAGAAGAAAAATGGGATTTGTTTGAAAAGACCTATGTAGCTGCACAGGGAACTTATCAACCAACTTACATTTGTTAAAGAAATATCCATAAAATGAAAGCAAGGCTCAATAATAGAGAACGAATAGAAAAGAGTGTAGCACAGTTGTACAAAATTAGTCCTAAAGGAGTCCTAATGCTCAAAATAAGCTAAATCTCGTGAGAAAAACAAAGTAAAACAAAAAGATTTTTTCATTTTTTTGTTTGCTTAGCTATATTGGAAGAAAAAGGAGGATCAAAAAAAGCTTAAAATCTTTACTTAGGGTGAAT
This sequence comes from Gracilinanus agilis, assembly GCF_016433145.1. Lineage (NCBI taxonomy): Eukaryota > Metazoa > Chordata > Mammalia > Didelphimorphia > Didelphidae > Gracilinanus > Gracilinanus agilis. The sequence goes on from NW_025353774.1 coordinate 2,056, forward strand.
GAAGAAAAAAAAAAACATGACAAGAAAAAAGGCAAAACTGCTTTATTCATTCAGTATTTTCATTGAGGGATCTCCTGCTTGCCAACACGATGGAGAGCAGATATTGAAGCCAAGACCTGGGTTCAAGTCACCACTCTAACCCCTATTGGCTATGGGGGCCTAGCCATGTTACGTAGTATTGATGACTCAGTGATCTAGGCAACTCAGTCTCCAAATTGTAGAGAACTCGGAACAGGCAGAACAAAAATGATTAACATACTCAGGGTGGGACATGACCGCTGTGTTCAAGGATCTAGAGGGCTGCCCAGCGGAGGAGGTTTAAGACTTGTTCTATTTGGTCCCAGAGGGCACAGCCAGGGTCAATGAGTGGAAATTGTGAAAGGGGCAACTTTAGACTAGATGTCAGTAAAAAAAATTCTCAAGAATTCCATGAGAACTGGAATGACCTCCAGGAATTGATGCAGAGTGAAAGGAGCAGAACCAGGAGAACATCATACACAGAGACGGATATACTGTGGTACAATCAAATATAATAGACATCTATACTATATAATATACTATAATATAGAAATATAATAGACTGTCTCTACATAGCAGCAATGCAATGACCCAGGACAATTCTGAGGAACTTAGGAGAAAGAATGCTATCCACATCCAGAGAAAGAACCGTGGGAGCAGAAACACTGAAGAAAAACAACTGCTTGATCACATGGGTCGTTGATTCCATGGTTCGATGGGGATATGATTGGGGATGTAGACACTAAATGATCACCCTAGTGCAGTGATGGGCAAACTTTTTAAAGAGGGGGCTAAAGGAAAGGAAATGCTCATCTGTCAGTCTGTTTCTAAGGCAACTCTTTTGAAGTTTCATTGTATTGTATCCTACTCATTGTATTTGTCAGATTAGGAATAATATTGCCTGGCTGGATAGAACATTTCAGGGGGCTGCATCTGGCCAGCAGGTCGTAGTTTGCCCATCACTACCCTAATGCAAATACTAATAATATGGAAACAGGTCTGGATCAATGATGTAAAACCCAGTGGAATTGCTCATTGGCTATTGGAGAGGGGTGGGAGGAGAAGAGGGAAAGAACATGATTCATGTAACCATGGGAAAATATTCTAAAATAATCAATTTAAATAAATAAACTTAAAAAACAAACAAACAACTTCTCAACAATTAGAGCTTTAGGGGTAGCTAGGTGGCCAAGTGGATAGAGAGCCAGGCTTTTCAAATCTGATCTCAGACACTTACTAGCTGAGTGACCCTGGGCAAGTCACTTGACCCCCATTGCCTAGCCCTTTACCGCTTTTCTGCCTTGGAACCAAGACACGGGATTGATTCTAAGATGGAAGAGCACACCTTTTAGGCTCTGTCTTCCATCTGTTGTTCCATGTGTCCAGACTCTGCCACAAGACTTCCAATGAGGAGGGGGTGTGAATAAACTGTCTTCTTCCCACACCTACCCAACATTCTCCCCCCAGCCACTCACCTAGATAAGTCTGTCTTGGGCTGCCTTTTCTACTTTGTGTTTCCTTTTCTGAGATGGATATGTTCAGACTAGGACAGTGATAGGCAAACTACAGCCTACATGCCAGATGAGCCCCCCTGAAATGTTCTATCCAGCAGCAGGACATTATTCCTAATCTGACATATACAATGAGTAGGATACAATACAATGAAACTTCAAAAGAGTTGCCTTAGAAACAGACTGACAGATGAGCATTTCCTTTCTTTTGGCCCCCTCTTTAAAAAGTTTGCCCATCACTGGTCTACTACATGGCCTTGTAAGTTCGAGAGACCACAGGGCACAGTATTGAAATGCTTGGCAGCAAGGGAAGTTTCTTCATTCAAGCGGATGACCCCAGGTAGGAGAATGTCTTGAGGTTGTTTGGGCAGAGAAGAAGCAAGGTAATAGGAAGCCAGGCCTAGGTGTCAGTCCTGGAAACTGCTTCTCAAGGTCATGTTTGTGACCTTCTGGTAAGCACAGTGTAGCAGGCATTATAAGTTGCTTAAGCCCTATTCAGGTGGTGAGTCTTTGGTGTCCCATTTCTCTTGTGTGTAGGAATTAAATAGTCAGTTCTGCTATAATTTGACATATGTCTTCCTAAAAATCACTGAGCTATGCAAAATTGCACAATAAAAAATGACAAGGCTTATGGGGAAAATGGGGTTAGGGACACATTACTCAAAAACTTGATGACAAAATTTTAAAAAGATAAGAATATTAAAAAAAATAAATAAAAATTAAAAGATAAGAATATAAAAAAATTAAAAGATAGGAACCTAATAAAAAAGGTAGCACCTGGGCTACCTTTTTGATTTTATAATATACTTTTTATATTTATATATAATATTATAATGAAATATATATCATATATATTTTATAAAATAGTTAATTTA
>NW_025353775.1:0-7381 GCF_016433145.1 Gracilinanus agilis
TATATATATATATATATATCCAGCATCATGAGTTTTCATTTCATTTTCTTGTGAAAATCTTAACCTTCCTGAAGAAAGATGACTTTTGAGACTAACTACAAATATTTTAGTTTTGTAGTGGTCTATGGGGATCTTGAGTTATTAGGTATTCTTTAATATTCCATCTCACTTTCTGTGAAGAGTGCTTCATGAAATCACACATGAATATGAACTGAAACTTTAGATATCACCTATTTCAGTCTTACTGTTTTACAGATGTAGAAATTGAGCCCCAAGGAGCTAAAGTTACTTGTTTAAGTCATATAGGTAATAATGGCAGAGATAAGATTTAAACCCAGTTCCTTTCAGTCTAAAACAAAACAAACAAATAAATATTTCTATTCTATTGTATTTCTATTCCATTTTATTTTCTTCTACTATATCCTATTCTTTTGTGTTCCATTCCAATCTATTCTGTTCTATGGTTACATGAGAAAAGGGATTCTTTCAGCTGTCTAACATCCCTCTTCATATTGTCAGTAAACAGGTAGATAATAAACAATAACAAATAATCCCTTTTGTGTTTTTACAAAATGAAATAAGACCTCCTTCACCAAACGTAAATATCCTGTAGCTCAGACAAACTAGGATGAGACCCAAAGGTTTGGGGAGGTTAACCTTTGAAATATTTAGAAAAATGAATTAGAAGGGGAAAGCTTAGGTGAAAGAAGATAGAAAGGGAGCAGGTTGAACATTTGCTATAATATTCTCCTGAGTAGGAGGTCTTTCTCATTTAAAAGCTTGTATTCTGGCTAATTATTTTCAAATTCTATAAATAAGTATAATTTTTCCCCAATGTTAATGAAAATGCAAACTTTACACATGGAGTTTTTTTCCCTTATACATTCCTTATATGGAAACTTACTACAACTCAAAGATTAAGGTGGTATGGAAGAGTAGGAGTTTGACCTAATTTGAATTAATAATTTTGTAGTGTTTAAATGAAAATTAGTAGTAACAGACCAATAGTGTTTCTCTGCCTCTCTCTGTCTCTCTCTCTCTGTCTCTCTCCTCCTCCATTACTCTCTCCCTTTCTCATTCATTTTTTATTGTTATGGAAAGCAGAGTTAATTGGAAAAGAATTTATTCTGATTAGGAAAAAAAAGCTTGAGAATTGAAATGTGCACCTAACAATTTAGGCAAAATGGCAATACCAATAATAATTCTAGCACCTCAAAATTTTATTTTTCTTTACATTTGTTTACATTGTGTTTCTCTCAAAGCAATACATGGAAGGTCAGATAAGTGTTATTGCCATTTTTGAGCTGAGAAGTGAAATTGTAAAAGAGGGTTTCTTAAACATTTTATTTGTTGGGCATCTTTTACACTCTTATGAATATGAACTAGAACAAACACAATTTGAAGAAAACTATGTTAAAAATTTTTGGGAGAAAAATAAGCTTAAGAATCTAATGAAAATTATAAAATAATAGATCAATTTAAAGATATTGGAAGAAGAAATCTAAATCCATGGTGACCAAATTTCTATATTTCTCATATCAGATTTATATACTATGAAGTGAATTTTCTATATCATTTTCTTATATCTAGACAATGAACAAAACAATAAAGTAATTCTTCCTGTATAAGTTTTACTGATTTCTTCATTGCAGATGTTCTGATGCTTCTAACGCCAAATCTGTCTCTCTGGCTAATATGTTCTTCCCTCTTAAATAAGGATCATAATAGGTTCTGTGACACATATTTGTTGAAATAATAATAATAATAATAATATCTATATAGCACCTACAGGTAGCTAGGTGGCACAGTAGATAGAGTGCCAGTTCTGTAATTGTCCAGCTTCAAATCCTTACTAGCTATGTGACCCTGGGCAAGTAACTTAACTGTGTTTACCTAATTTTCCCAATCTGCGAAATGAGCTGAGACAAATGGCAATCCACTCTACTATCTTTCAACTGAGCAATGGAAATTGTACCTATTATGTGTCAGACAGTGATATAATCCTTCTAAATATTATATTATTTGATCTGCATAAGAAATCTGAGCGATATATGCTATTATTATTCCTATTTTATATTAAAAGAACCTCAGGCTAATATGTGACCAAGATCACATAATTGCTAAGCATCTGAAGCTAGATTTAAATTGAGGTCAGGATGATTCCAGATATGTAATTTTATCCACTGAGTCACAAAGCTATGGAAGGATTAAAAGATGGAAAGATAGCCCAATAGTTAGATTTGATCTGATCATTATACATTTTCTTGACTCCCCATCATGTACTTTCTAGCAGTCCTCTGAAATAACATTTACTGATATTCTGGTAAAGTCATTGCCACCTCATGACATTATTTATATTTAAATCAAGAGATTTTCTAACTATATTCATTTGATTTTTTAATTTAATATAGTTATACTGTAGAAAGTAGCTGAACACATTAATTTAGTGAATAATGAACCATTGCTCCTAGGGGGAATATAGGGTTAGATTCCTACAAGCCTCTGATCACAATATTTATTTTAGTACTTTCCAATGTGATTTTACATAACAGTAAAATTATCTTCCTTTTTCTGGATGTATGATACTATTATTTAACTAACTTTAAAACTCACAGCCAACAACACTGTAATCGATGACTGAATGAAGTTTATATAATACAAGTATTTTCTCTGTAATGACATCACACCTTCCCTGGCCTGAGGATCACAAGATAACACTTTGAAGCTATAATTGGGGGACATTTTAAACGCAGAAATTAGCAGCAAAATGCAAAACAAAAAAGTGGCATTGAAAAGATTCCTAAAAGTATATTGTTTATAATATGATAGCTCAAACAAGAAGTCCGAGTATCACCTTGTTAGACCTTAGCTGGAGAGGTGTCCACCAAGTGACTCACATTTTGGGGCATTCTGTGCATGTCCATAAATAACCACAAAAGCACCCCAGCATTGATTTTGGGATTACAAATAAATTTTAGTAGCAAATTCATATATACAGAATCCATGAATGATAAGGATTAACTCTAGTTGGTCTTATTATCGCCAGAATTTTATCCAACTCTCAGGACATTTAGCTAACATCTCCCTAACCTTTTGGGTTCATTAAGCTACCTTGGCTCTTGGAAACTGAAAATGTCAACCAAATGGATATGATAGATATCTTGAGTAAACTAGGTTATACAATGGATAGATAGATGGAACTGGAGCCAAAAAATACTTGTGTCCAAATGCATACTCAGACACTTCCTAGTGGTGTGGTCCTGAGAAGGTTCCTTAACTTCTGTTGGACTCAGTTTCCTCAACTGTAAAATGGAGACAATAGCAGCTACCTCTTGGAGTCATTGTGAAGATTATATACTGAGCCAGGACAAATTTATACAATATGCTAAAACAATCCAGAATTTAGAAGTAAATCAAGAGTCTTTACTAGAGATTTACATATGCCAGGAAGGATTTCAAAACCTACCTCCTTATCTCCAGGGAATCCAGTTGCAAGGGAAGGTCCAGATTTTGCAGCAGGAAACCAGACAAAGAGTTATGAGATGACTCAATTGGTGAGAGCTGATTTCAGACAGTTCCAGAGTTTCAACTGCAAAAGTTCAGGTTCTTGTTAAGAGTTATCTGGAAGTGAGCAAGATTTTGAGGCTCCTGATTGGCTCTTTTCTGTAACCAATGTACCTGATATAATCATGCAATTCATGGAAAACAGATTTGAACAGGATCAAATAGTTATTTTAAAGTATTTAGCATAATATATGGCACATTTTAGATACTTAATAAAGGCCGTTACCTCCCTTCCCATGCTTCAACTCCTACCTTGTCCCACCAATTCTTTAACCACATGGGGATGTAATGAAAAAACAGAAATAACTGATAAGTGAATAAAAAAAAATCTGTCCTCAGAGTCAGAAGGACATTTGTTAAAATGTAATCTATGGGGGTTCCGGGTTAAGATGGTGGCAGAGTAAGAAGCAGCTCTTAACCTCTCCTGCCCGAAACACACAAAACTCCTCAAGGGGACATAAAAACAAGTCCAGATGAATGGAGGAACCCCACAACAGGGCACAGTGTGGAAGGTACGTGGAATCGAGGCATTTCCATGCTATAAAGGGGTGAAACAGCTCTCGCTAAATCACGGGCTGAGCAACCACCCCACCCCGAACCCCTCCACACACAACACCTATAGCGCCGAAGCCAGCTAAAAAGAAATAGAGCAAGTTTGGGGCACCCATCGAGTCATTGGCAGCTCTGGGGCCTGTTCCTGAGAGCAGCAAGATTTAGGGCCCCAAAAAGCTAACGAACACACACAAAATCTGAGCGCAGGAGCAGGGTGCCCAGAGCAGATGCAGGGCGCAGAGCACGGGCTCAGGGCGCAGAGCAAGGGCTCAGAACGCAGGCATGGGCAGAGGCGTGGGTGGAGGCAGACACAGCCACGAGCTAAAGATCTGAAACCCTGAGTGGGGAACCAGTACAGACGGGTATACGACTGTGGAAGCAGCGCCCTGAGACTTGTAAAGAAACCTCCGGCAGAGGATCAAGAAAGGGTTTCCACCAGGAGTCTTGACCACGGACAGACCCTTAGCACGAGGATAAACCTGAGAAGCTGCTGGGCTAAAGATGGCTACCCAGTCTCAGGAAGTTCAGAAGAGAAAGATTAACAACAAGAAAAAGAAGTCTTTAACACTCAACAACTTTTACACAGAGAAAATCCAGACAACAGAGCAAACAGAGGAGGAGAACAAACAAGCATCCGGACCCTCCTCAAATAAGGAAAACTCCTCACAAGCTATGGAAGAGTTCAAAACTGAGATTTGGAGGAAAATGGAAGAGATCTGGCAAGAAAATAAATGTTTAAAAGGTAGAATCTTGCAATTGGAAAGTGAGGCTCAGAAACCAAATGAACTGATAAGCAAATTGAACACCAGAAATGACCAGATTGAAAAGGAATACCAGAAGATTATGGCCGAAAACCAGAAGATTCTGGCCAAAAACCAGAAGATTATAGCCGAAAACCAGAAGATTACAGCCAAAACCAGAAGATTACAGCCGAAAATCAAAAGATCATAGCCGAAAACCGAAAGATTACAGCCAAAAATCAATCCCTACAGGCTAGAATTGAGCAAGTAGAAGCTAATGATATCTCAAGACAACAAGAACAAATAAAACAAAGTCAAAAGACTGAAAAAATAGAAGGAAACATGAAATATCTCAATGATAGAGTGACATACCAAGAAAACCGGTCTAGAAGAGACAATTTGAGAATAATTGGTCTTCCAGAAAAAACAGAAATTAATAGAAACCTGGACTCCATACTAACAGAAATAATTCAGCAAAATTGCCCTGAAGTCCTACAACAAGAGGGCAATATAGACATTGAAAGGATTCAGAGAACACCTATGACATTCGACCAAAGAAAATAAAACACCCAGAAATATAATTGTCAAATTCAAGGGTTTCCAAGCAAAAGAAAAAATCTTACAAGAAGGCAGAAAGACACAATTCAAATATTAAGGAGCACCAATCAGGATCACACAGGATCTGGCAGCCTCCACGCTAAAAGATCACAAGGCTTGGAATACGATATTCAGAAAGGCAAGAGAGCTGGGCCTGCAAGCACGGATCAACTACCCATCAAAATTGACTATATATTTCCAGGGGGAAAGTATGGGCATTCAACAAAATTGAAGAATTCCTAGTATTTGCACAGAAAAGACAAGGGCTAAATGGAAAGTTTGATATCCAACCACAAAAATCGAGAGAAACATGAAAAGGTAAATAAGATAACGAGGCAAAAGAAAGAAAACTTATAATTTTTAAATTTGCCTTTTTAAGGGCCTCAGTGAGATCTAATTATCTGTATTCCTATGTAGAGAAATATTATGTATAATTCTCTGTAGTGAACTCTATTCACTATTATAATATTCACTATTATAGTAATCAGAAGAATAATTCACAGGGTGAGGGTGGAACACTAAATAATCTAAGATGACATGGGGGATGGGAAAGAGGGCGTGAATAGCAGGGGACACCAAGAGAAACTTGAGTGAATAAGAAAATAGGATATTCTATTACACACAAAGAGGGCATGAGAAGGAGAGGGGACAAATACTATTATAAGAAGGAGAGGAAGAGAGCATTAAGAGGTAATAATCAAACCTTACTCTTAGTGTAATCAACCCGGACAGGGAAGAGTAGCTATACTATCCATTGGGAAATAAAACTCTTATCTAACCCTTCTGAGAAAGTTAGAAGGAATAAACCAAGGGGAGCAGGGGAGTGGGGAGGTCAAAAAAAGGGAGGAGAGAAGAGGGAGGGAATTCATAAGGCCTTTAAAAACAAAAAGAGGGGGAAAATAAGGGAGGGGGTAGAAAGGGAAGTTAATCAAGGGAGGGGATAAGGGATAGCGGCTGAATAGCAAACCACTGATATAAAAGGACAAAGTATAAGGAAAAAGGGGATAGGAAGAGGGGAGGATTCGAAAATGTCAGCAAATGCACAACTGATGATTATAACTCTGAATGTGAATGGGATGAACTCGCTCATAAAACGGAAGCAAATACCAGAGTGGATTAGAAACCAAAATCCTACCATATGTTGTCTACGAGAAACACATATGAGGCGGGTGGACATACACAAGTTTAAGGTTCAGGGTTTGAGTAAAATCTTTTGGGCATCAAATGAGAAAAATAAGGCAGGAGTGGCTATTATGATTTCTGACAAAGCCAAAGTCAAAATAGATATGATTAAAAAAGACAGGGAAGGTCATTACATCCTGATTAAAGGCAGTATAAACAATGAGGAAATAACACTGCTCAATATGTATGCACCAAGTGGCATAGCACCCAAATTCATAAAGGAGAAACTGGCAGAGCTCAAGAAGGAAATAGAGAGTAAAACCATACTAGTGGGAGATCTAAATATTCCTCTGTCAGATCTAGATAAATCAAACCAAAAAATAAATAAGAAAGAGGTAAGAGAGGTGAATAAAGTCCTAGAAAAATTAGATTTAATTGATATGTGGAGAAAAATAAATAGGGACAAAAAGGAATACACCTTCTTTTCAGCTGCACATGGTACATTCACAAAGATTGACCATGTTATAGGGCATAGAATCATTGCAAACAAATGCAAATGAGCAGAAATAATAAATGTAACCTTCTCAGATCATAATGCAATAAAAATAATAATTAGTAAGGGCACCTGGACGGGAAAATCAAAAACTAATTGGAAATTAAATAATATGATTCTTCAAAACCAATTTGTCAAAGAAGGAATCATAGAAACAATCAACAATTTCATTGAAGAAAATGACAATGATAAGACATCCTACCAAACTATGTGGGATGCGGCTAAGGCAGTACTCAGGGGGAAATTTATATCC
>NW_025353776.1:0-5752 GCF_016433145.1 Gracilinanus agilis
CTATCTCTATCTCTGTCTTTCTCTGTTTCTGTCTTTCTTTCTTTCCCATTCCCTTTTTCCTACAGAAACAGTATTGCTTTAAGGACAGAGAGCAGGTTTCAAAATCATGTAGATATGCATTCAAATTTGACCACATACTGGCTATTTTACCCTGGGCAAGCCATTTAAAATCTTAGTGCTCTAGTCAACTCTATAAAAGTATAAGTTGCAGAGGAAGTACTGATTTGCTTCAGAAAATGTCCTTACCTGGGAGTTACCTAGGCAAATGAAATAATAAGTCCTTTCCCTAATCATATATGTATTTGTAATATAGCCATTCATCCATACATATATATGTGTTATGTGTCACATAAATATCTCTGTATATTTTCACAGAAATAAATACGAGAATTAACATTTATATAGTCCTTATTATATGACAGACCCTGTGTCAAATATTGTACAGTCATAATTTGAGCCTCAAAATGACTCTGTAAAGTATATTCTATTATTTTTCCCATTTTACAGATGAATCAAGGCAAACAGTGGTTAAGTGACTTGTTCAGAGTCATATAGTTAGCAAGTATCTTAGACTGGATTTGGATTCAGTTCTTCCTGACCTCAGGCCCAGTATTCTATACACTATGCTGTCTTTCAGTTCCAATTATCAAATCAGATATTATTTGTAATGCATTTAGCATACTGGCTGGCATACAGCAGGTACTTAATAAATAATTGTTTCCTTTTCCCAATATTGAGTACTGTAGAAAGAATTTATAATTTTTTAATTTGTTTTGAATAATTATACTTTTTTAATAAGGTAAACTTTACTGTTTATGGGGAAAATCATGGGGCAAGGGCAGAGGTAGCGGGAGAATAGCAATAAAGATAATTAAAAAGTCACTAAAGAAAAATGTAAATGAAACAGTTAAAAATACACAGAAGAATGAAAAAGAAGTTTAGAAGGAGATACAGATAAGCAGGACAATATTGAGTTTATCATTCTAAAATTAATATGTACTAAAAACAGCAGTCTATACCTAATAAAGTCCATGGTTTCTTATATTTTTTTCTTTTCTTCTTTGTATTTATTTGATAATGTTCATGTTTGTTGATGCTTGTCAAATATGATAAAAAGTTAACTGATGAGTTACATTATACCTAATATGCCTTATGAAACTAATTTTTCCTACTGGTTTCTTCTCAAAATATCTCCACCTCACTCTTTTATTTATTTGTTTCAATATTAGAAAAATAAATAAGTTAAAATTTTCACTTAAAACAAACTCAGGTTTTAATTTTCCTAGAGCAAGTGAGACTGTATTTCTTTAGCTGCCAACTAAGCAGATTGGCCACATATTCCCTTGCAAAGGGAAGAGGAGAAATGGAGTAATTCACAAGCAATTCACCTTTCCCCTTAAACAAAGGGGAAAAAAATAACCCTTCAGTGAGCTTGAATTACCTCCATGTTCTGTGTCATGTTGTTGGAGTGACATGAGTGTGAAAGTGAAGACAAAACTCAAACTGGATTCACTGGTCTTTGATTTCAAGGGGTGGTAGGGTCACTTACTTACATTTTCCCTTTATAAGCTCTTGTACTGTTCAGAAAAAAGAACGAATTCTCACTCTTTCATTTGAAGAACTGCTTTCCCCTGTCAAAGATTTGATGCTTTGTTTTTACATTTCTGTTTAATTTGGCAGCTTTTGTCAAACCAATTGGGCTGGAAGAGCATCACCTCTAGAGCTTAATAGTCAGAGTTTATCTAAATAGTAGTATCCAAAAAATACTCTCTCTTCCCAAATATTAACTTTTCCTTTTCCCTTATCATCACCATTAGAAATTATATTCATAACATTTTATAATTGGAAAATACCTGATGATGTTCTACTACAACTCCCTTATTGGACAGACAGAAAAGTGAAGCCCAGAACACTAGTTCAGAGGCACTAGAACTCCATGTAGACCAATGGTTCTCAAAACTTTTTGCTTATGGCATTCTTTCATTCCATTCTTTCCTGAGTAGAATCAAGGCAAACTGAATATTTAATCTGGAAACCCAAGGAGAAAATTAGGAGACTGGTATGGGTGTGGTTTTCCTTTAATAAGAACATTCAAGGTGTGATGGCTTGAATTAGTGTCTACATGAAATAGGAACTAGATGGTACCTAGTGTCAGGATGAGCTAAGTTCAAATCTGGCTTCAGACACTTTGTAATTTCTTATATATCTATTAATTTCTGTTAGCCTCAGTTTCTCCATCTGCAAAATGTAGATAAAATGACCCCTACCTTTCAAGGTTGTTGTGAGGACAAAAAGATAACATTTGGAAGGTGATTTGTAAACATTAAAGTACTATGTCAATATCAGTTATTATGTATTTTGTGAATACTATATTTGCTATGTATGATAGTTTAGGAAATTATTATTAAACAAGATTATTTATACATTTTCCCAAGTAGTAATAACAGGACACCAGAAATGTTGTGGCATTTAACAAACCTTGTGCCACATAATAGGCAATAGCATAGCTTTTAAGAACTACTGACTTAGATAGCATGAGAGAATAGTAAATGAGTCATAGATATTTATTAAGTTTTTATTAAGTCCCAGGCACTGTGGCTACTGTACTTACTGAAAGAAGGAATAAGAATAGGCAATCTTTTCAAAGTTATGGCAGTCATCTGAATATGTGGTCTCCTTAGTCATGGCATTGTAAGGTTTGAATTAATGTTCAGTACTTTAAGAATTATTTTAAAGTTCATTATCTGACAAAATAGAACCACGTGACTAAGTTTTTCTACCTGCTCAAAAATCCCTGCTTCACCAAAACTGAGACAGGAAGACAAGAGAACTAGTCAGGGAACTCCACCCAATTTATATGCTGTCTATGTCAGTATGTAATGACAGGAAATAAGTAGGGTACTACTAGTTACTAGTGGTAAGACTAGGTCTAGGTCTGGCTCTCAATCCACTGAGCCACTTCGCTACTTTCAGCTATATAAGAGATCTGAGGCATCCCATCTCTGATACTACCTGTGTGACTTTGACATATTACTTAACCTCCACGGGCCTCAGTTTTCTCACCTATCAGTCTTACAATATTGCTATTAATGGGTATATTGATCTCCTAGTTCTACTTACTTCACTTTGTATCATTTCATAGAGGGCTTTCCATATTTTTCTGAAACCATTCCCCAAGTCATTTCTTGTAGCACAATAGTATCCCACTACAATTATATACCACAATTTGTTCATTCATTCTTCAATTGTTGACATCCCTGAATTTCCAATTCTTTGCTACCACAAAAAGAGCAGTTCTAAATATTTTTGTATATATAAATCCTTTTCCTTTCTCTTTGATCTCTTTAGGGTACTGAAAGAGTAGTGACATTGCTGAGTCAAAGAATATGCACAGTTTTATAGCTCTCTGAGCACAGTTACAAATTATTCTAAAGAATGGTTGGACCAGTTCAAAACTCCACCAAAAGTTCATTAATGAATTAATGAATCAATGAAATATTGGATAATTTTAAAAATTAATTATTTTCCTGAGTCTAACATTTGTCATCTCTAGTAGGTGTGAGGTAGTATCTCAGAGATGTTTTAGTTTGCATTTCTCTCTAATCAATAGATTAGAGCATTTTTCATATGATTATAGATAGCTTTGATTTCTTCTGAATACTGTCTGTTTATATTCTTTGACTACTTATCAACTGCAGAATAGCTCTTGTTTTTACAAATTTTACTCAATTTTATCTATGTTTTGGAATGAGACATTTTTCAGAAAAATCTAAAATTTTTTGATAGTTTGTCTCTTAATACCTTTCAGCAAAATGCAGTTTTCCAATTTTCTCCTTTGTTTCTTTTTATTTTTACTTTGTTTAAGATCATGATTGTTACCCTTGCCTTTTTTTATTTCAGCTGAAGCAAAATAATTTGTGCTTAGCCCCTCATTTTTTTTAATGATTTTTTTTTAAACCCTTGTACTTCGGTGCACTGTCTCATAGGTGGAAGATTGGTAAGGGTGGGCAATGGGGGTCAAGTGACTTGCCCAGGGTCACACAGCTGGGAAGTGGCTGAGGCCGGGTTTGAACCTAGGACCTCCCGTCTCTAGGCCTGACTCTCACTCCACTGAGCTACCCAGCTGCCCCTAGCCCCTCATTTTTAACTACATTTGAATCTCTCTGTTTCAAGAATGTCTTATAAACAACATTCTGTTGGATTCTAGTTTTGAATCCGTATTATTATATGCTTCCATTTTATGGGGGAGCCCAAGAGCTCATTCACATTTATCAGTACTGTGTAATTCCCTCCATTCCATTTTCTCCTGTTTATCCATCTCTCTCTCTCTCTTTCTATCCTATTTTCCCTCAAAAGTCTATTCTGCTTTTCAGCACTGCCTCCCTTAATCCACTTTCCCTTTTATCATGCCCTTTCCCCTTCTCATACTATTTCCCTGCTGGGTGAGATAGATTTCTATACCCAAGTGAGTGTTTATATATGTATATATTTCCTTTATGAACCAGTTTCAGTTAGAGTGAGTTTTAAGAATTGCCCACCGCCCCTCTCTTTTCCCTTCTACTATAAAAGCTCTCCCTTTCACACCTCTTTTATATGAAATAATTTGCCCTATTCTTCCTCTCCCTGACCTCTTCCCTCAGCACATCCCTCTTTCTTACCCTTTCATTTTTTTAAAGATCATCTCAATGTAATCAACTTACACCCACATGCTCAGTCTCAATAGACTCCTAATTATCCTAAAAATTATAAAATTTTTATCTACCCATATAGGAATGTAAACAACTTAAATTTATTGAGTCCCTTATGATTTCTTTTTCATGTTTACCTTTTTATGCTTTTCTTTAGTTTTATGTTCTGTTTTTAGTTTTATGATTTATTTTTTCATGTGATATTTTCACAAGTATTTTTGTATCTTTTACAAAGTACTTAATTCTTTTTTCATAGTTTTGTTGCATAACTGTAATTTCTTTTCCCAATTTTTCTTTTACCATACCACTGCTATTTCTTTAGTACTTCCAGGAATAGTTGTTGTACTTGTGTTCAATTAGCCTTTTTCTTTGAGACTTTGCTCATAACTGTTTTCACATTGCTATCTTCTTCTGAGTTTGCGTCTTGATCTTTCCTGCTGCAACAGTAGCTTTTTATGGTCAAGTTCTTTTCTAATTGTTGCTTATTTTCTCATTCTCTTTCTTGACTTTGAATTTTATGTTGAAGTAGGGCTCTGTTCACCTCAAACTGAGGAGGCACTCTCTGAAGCTTCAGGCTTTGTCATGCTGCTGCTTTCAGAGCTAGTTCTGGAGGTTGGTAAGCTTCCAAAGTGTTGGTTTTTGGGGAGAGGCAGGTTCTCTGTTGTCTTGGCCTGTACTCTATTCTTTCCTCAAGAAGATTTCTGGTACCTCTATAACTTCCAGCACTGGTGTTTCTCTTGGCGCTGGGACTCTGTCCGGGTTCCTAGTTTCCTTGAAGCTTTAAGTGCTAGTGCTCCTCTTGGCTTTTGAATTGCAACTGCAACCTCTACTCCCTTTGATGACTGACCACAAGCACTTTTCTCTATCCTAGAACTATATGTGTATATCTGTAGAGACAGACAGACAGACAGACAGACAGAGACAGAGAGACAGAGAGACAGAGAGACAGAGACAGAGAGACAGAGACAGAGAGAGAGAGAGAGAGAGAGAAGAAAGAGAGAGAGAGGAGAGAGAGAGAGAAGAGAGAGAGAGAGAGAGAGAGAGAGAGAGAGAGAGAGAGAGAG
>NW_025353777.1:0-5363 GCF_016433145.1 Gracilinanus agilis
TATTAAATTATAAATTTAAATTTAAATAGCAATAAAAATATTGGAGTATTCAGAGAGTTTACATCTATTAAAACATACTTTTGGGGCAACTGGGTGGCTCAATGGATAGATAATAGATAGATATAGAATATATAATACTATAGATATATAATACGTGTATGTGTTCTATGTAAATAGAAAATATATAAAATAATAATATAGATTAAATAGATTATTTAAATAAACAATAAAAACTAAACATAGCTCCAAGCCCCCACCTGCATTGCTCTGTCTTGCCTCGTTCAGACGGACTCTTTGGACCTCTCTCCAGCTCTTCAGCTAACTTGGACTCGGCCTCTTGGCTGTTCCATTTTTCAAGACATCGCCTGGCCTCTCTTACTAGTAGCCCATGCAAGTAAGCCCTGAAGTGATGTTCAAACCTCTTGTGAATTCTAGTGCATCTTGTCTTCCTCCAAATGGCCCATTTGTCCAAGAGACTGTAAGATCCCTGAGGGCTGGTTGGTCAACTGGCATTTATTAAAAGCACATTATAAGGGAAACGAGGTGGCTCGGTGGATGGAGAGCCAAGCTTAGGCACGGGAGGTCCTGAGTTCAAATTTGACCTCAGACACTTCCTGTGTGACCCCTGTTGCCCAGCCTGCCTCAGAACCAATATGTAGTGTTGACTCTAAGATGCAAGGTAAGGGTTTTAAAAGTAAATTTAAATAAATGGGTACCAACTGTTGAGTCTGAACACGAGCCCTTTCCAACTTGGTAGTCCAAAGAGTCTTTGAGAGACCTTGGCCTCCTCCACGTGCCCAAAGAAGGTCATCCTGTTTCCTGGGACTTTCTACCCTTCCTCTGGCCCTGCTGTGACTCACTCTGTGAGTCCCACCAGGATGATTCACAGGATGATGCCCCCTGACCCTTTGCCGGCCATCTCCTGCCAACATGGCAACGTACAGCAGAAAATTAAACACCAGCTTCCTGTTCCACATTTTATTTATTTTCTATTGTCAGCCACCAGATTGTAGCTACTTGTACTTCCTCACACTCCACTCTCAGCCTGGCAAGAAGCCCTCAACATCCATATGGCCCCAGGAGGAGTGGGGAGGGGAGGGGAGGTCCCAGCCCTTGTTCCTAACTCCAGGGGTGGATTTCTCCTTTCATCCCTTGTCCAGTTGCCCAGAAATAGGTAAGCCAGAGTTCCCTGCGAGGCCGAGATAAGTCTTGGGGGAGGGGGCAGAGTGAAGCCCCCCGAGAGCCCTCCAGATTTCTCTGGGAGAAGCAAATACTTGCTTCAAAGCATCCCTGGCTGCCACGCCCATTGGGAGTCAGGATGGAGATGTAACAGACCAGGTACCAGGTACCAGGTATGGCGCCCGGCTGGGATGTTGCTCTGAAATTAGCCAGCTGCTCACCACCACCAGACCCTTTAAAGAAATGGGAGGGTGGCATTTCCTATTTTTGGAAGTTTCCTCTCCTACTGAAAAATGGGTAGAAAAGAAGCCAGAGCGAGTCAGACACTAGGTTGTTGTGGCTTTTTTTTTTTTAATAACTCTTGCTCTCTGACTTAGAATCAATACTGTGTATCAGTTCCAAGGCAGAAAAGCGGTAAGGGCTAGGTAATAAGGATTAAGTGACTTGCCCAGGGTCCCACAGCTAGAAAGTGTCTGAGGCCAGATTGGAACCCAGGACCTCCTGTGTCCAAGCCTGGCTTTCAATCCACTGAGCCGCCCAACTGTCCCGTCATTAGGCTTTAATTAGTATACAGAATGTGAAAAAGCACCGACCTGGACAATGAAGGACAATTAAAAGTAGTTACATGAAGTCGAGAAGGTCTGAGTTCAAATCCAGCCTCAAATACTTACTCGCTATATGACTTTGGACAATTCACTTAACTATTGTTTGCCTGTTTCCTCCCCTCTAAAATGGGGTATCTACCTCGATGAGTTGTAATGAGGCTAAAATGAGCTTTTTACAGGCCTAAAACTCTGTATAAATCCTAGCTCTTATTATTATAAGTGGGCAAATGATCATGGACCTGATCCTCTTAATACTTTATACTATATAGCTATATGACCTTGGACAAGTCACCTAACTATTTGCCTCACTTTCCTCCTCTCTAAAATGGGGCCTCTACCTCAATGAGTTGTTGTAAGGCTAAAATAAACTCTTTGCAAACTTAAAAACTCTGTATAAATAATCCTAGTTCTGATTATTATAAATGAATATTCAGTCTTGGCATAAGGAATGTGTTGAATTGCATGAAAGCACTGATATAACCTCTATCGGGCTATTTACCACCTTGGGGTCAGGGAAGAAGGAAGGGAGAGAATCTGAATTGAAAATGTCAGAAAACAACTGTCAAAAATTGTTTCCACATGTAATTAAAAAATAATAAAATTCAGTTAAAAATATTATAAACAAATGAATGAACATGGACCCTGGGCCTCTTAATTCTTTATACTGCAACAGCTGTGTGACCTTGGGCAAGTCACTCAGCCTTTCTGGCCTCCATTTCCTCATCTGTTAAATGAGCTGGAAAAGGAAATGGCAAGGGGGCAGCTGGATAGCTCAGTGGGTTGAGAGCCAGGCCTAGAGACGAGAAGTCCTAGGTTCAAATCCGGCCTCAGACACTTCCCAGGTGTGTGACCCTGGGCAAGTCACTTGACCCCCATTGCCTACCCTTACCACTCTTGCACCTATAAGTCAATACACAGAAGTTAAGGGTTTAAAATTAAAAAAAAAAAAATGGAAATGGCAAACCATTCCACTCTCTTAGCTGTGTGACCCTGGACAAGTCACTCAACCCTGTTTGCCTCAGTTTCCTTATCTGTCAAATGAACTGGAGATGGAAATGTCAAACTACTCCAGTGTCTCTGCCAAGAAAAACCCAAATGGAGTCAGGACGCAAATGACTGAACAACAACAAACACACTTAATCAATATATCAGAGGTTAAGTACAGATCTAACCAGTGGCTCCCTTGCTCAGTAAACTCCAGTGACTCCCCCAGGCTCTTTGGGCTCAGATACTAACTCTTCTGTTTCCCATTTAAATCCCTTCCCCAGCTGGGCTCCAGCCTGCTTCTCCAGGCTCATTACACAATCTTTCCCTTTAGGCAGCCTCTGGCCCAGCCAAACCAGCCCCCTTGCTGCTTCTCCTCACATGAGATTTCCATTGTCCCTCTGCGTGCCTTTGTCCAAACGTATCCTGGACTTCTCCCTCCTCTCTTGGCCTCTTCTGTCCCTACTTTCCTTTGGACCCCAGAAGACCCTAGTTCAAGTGCCACTCATGCCTGGGTGTCCTTGGGCAAGTCATCGCCTTGTAGGGCAGGCACCCATCTAGTCTGGTAGAGTGAGTTCTCTCACTCTGAGTTTCCAGAGCCTGTGAAGCATCCGGTAATGAAACAATGAAACAATCAAAAAAAGAAATATTCTGAATATGCTTCCAGGAGAAGGTAGGCTCCAGGGGAGGAGCTGTTTTGCTTCTGTCTTGGTGTCTCCAGCATTTAGCACACATACCTGGCACATAGTAGGTGGTTGATACATTTATAAATAAGAAGTGATAAATTAATAGATTTGTCGATTGTTTGGTAGAATCCAAAGCTCAGAAGTCAGTCCTGTGCAGGTCGAAAGGAACGGAGGAGGTGGTGTTAGCCAGAGAAAGGTTTTCCAGAAGGAGCATGTTCCTATAACTCTCCTTCCGGGCCCCTGGTTTGAGGAAGAAGCAGCCCAGAATAGAGAATAGCGGCTATGGAACAGAGAAGGGTGGGATGGGGTAACCCAATGGGGAGTCAGAAGGCCAGGGCTCTCCCTTCCCTCCCTGTGTGTCCTCAGGAAGTGGCTCAACTTCTCTGGGCCCCAGGGGTTTCCTTTGTAAAATGTGGGCTGCCCCAGTTCTAGCTCTGTGATCTTAGGGCCCTGATATCTCATCTCAGTGCCACTCACTAGCTTGGTAATTGTTAGCATGCTTTAGCCATTGAGGCTCACCTATCAGAGATAGAATCCTAAATCCTTGAGTGGAAGGTACATTGGGCTTGGGAATCAGGAAGCCCCAAGTTCTATCCCTGCCTTAGACCCCAGGCAAATCAATTACTGTCTCTGGGCCTCAGTTTCCCGGTTTTTTAAATGAGGGGGCCGGACCCGATAATTCCTAAATTCTCTTCCAGCTCTAAAGCTGGGCTTACGAATAAATCAATGCAGTCACTCAACAAGGATTTATGAAGCCCCTTCTGGGTGCCATACGCTGGGTTAGTTTCCGAGGTTTAGCACGGCCAAGAATGAAACCGTCCCGACTTTCAAGGAGTTTACATTCTATCCAGTGAATAAATCCACGAAGCAATGATTCTCATACTACCATTTGTTTCCCAGAAGGGGAAGCAGCAGAGTCAGGCTTAGTCTATGTTTGGTAAAATCCTATTAAACCCCAGATGCAGATTTTGTCAGATTCTGGCTACTGACAGTCCCCAGAGCTCAAGGGTCCTGGGCAGCCCTTTCCTAAATGGAAGGAATTGACCCGGGCATTCTGGACATCTGCATTAAATAGGAAAATTCAGAAGGAACCAACAGCCTGTCTTCTCCCATGACTTAAAAGGAAGATATAATCAAAGGGTGAAAGATACCATCAAAGGAAGGTTTTCTTTTGTTTTGAAGTTTGTTTGTTTGTTTTGTTTTAATAAAAAAATAATAAAGAGACTAGGCTTTGCACCAGACTTCCCTAGTGAGGCAGGGCAGATTCCGGTGGTGACAGAAGAGAAGGAGACTTCATAGAATCCTGGTCTGGGGGGCATCAGAAGCGGGGGAGGGTCTGGCATGTGTCTTTCTTTCCTTCCCACTAAAGCTGACCCCTCCGCCCATCTATGTTCCCAAGTCCCATCCTTGCCTACTTCCCAGAGCCCCTCGCTCTCCCATTCAACCCCAGGCATTCCAAATCATTCAATCTCTTCCTTTTCACTGGCTGGTTTCCAAGGGCCAACTCCTTAGTCTAACCCTTAAGGCTAACTCCCATCCTTAAGATAACTCCATGCATAGGACCAGAGATGTAGGACTCGAAGAGATCTCAGAAGCTAAGTAGAGAGATGAAGTGACCTGCTAGAAGTCCCCCAGACAGTAATTATCAGAATCAGGATTTGAATCCAGGTCCTCTAGGGCTAGGCTCCCCTCCTATACTTCCTCACCCCCTAACCTTGCACTTTTTTCTGACTATGTGAGCAAGCCTTGGGTTTTCTCACCTCTGTACCTTTGTCTATACAGTCTCCTTTTCTAGAATGCCCTCCCTCCCCCCTCCATCCCTTTTCCTGGAACCAACTCTCCAAAGCTAATTGTTAAATTTTCAGTGTGAGCATTTACACTCACAAATTAGCAAACTAGGCCTTGAATT
>NW_025353778.1:0-2675 GCF_016433145.1 Gracilinanus agilis
CTTCTAACTCTTGTGCTTCTAAAAACTACTGAGGTAGTGGCACTGGTACTTCTATATACACACATATGTATGCCTGCATGTGCTTCTTCATAATCCATTACTGCCCTATCAGCCCCAGATCTGGAGAGAGCCACATTCCATGGCAGCAAGTCTGTTCCCTTGTGATATCCCCATATAAGTACAGTATGTATTGGATTTAGAAACTGACCTTTAAATATTCCATTTTCTCAATGTCCCTCATATTGGTGCCACAGATAGGAATTCTCAAGGGAACGCTGAGTGTAATTGCTTGACTGTCTGCTTTGGGAAAGGGCTGCCTTTGGTGCAATGCTGTTCTCAACTGAGGCTTTATTTTAGCTCCTTTGTATGATGCTAGCTGGCACTATCCTTTGCATTAGGCTAACTGTGTCAGGTGGCAGGCACTCCATGGCTGAATTTAGACTTGTCCTTTTGCCGATGGACCCTGGGTCCTCTATATATACCCATCCAGGACACATAGACTCCTATCTCCCATGGGAATCATTTCCTTAGCAATGGGTCTGAACCAGCCACTGGGTGTCAGGCTTGTGTTGCCCAGATACAAGAGAACTTGATTTGGAAGTTAGTCTGTAGCCAGATTCTCAGTGATGATCTTAAAGTCATAGGTGCAGAACGGGACCTCAGAGGTCATCTAGTCCAATCTATACCAGATATGAATCGTAAGCTCCAGGAAGAAAAATGTGATGGCCAGATCAAGAGAGGTGATAGAACCATTATACTCTTATATACATATATACACTTGGAATGATTCAATTTTGTAGTTTGGGGTATGAGTAACAGTATTCAAATATAACAAGTATGGTGAGGAGGGGAGTTTCACTTAAAAATTTTTTTAATGATAAAACTTGCTTACAAGTGTCTCAGCCCCTCTAATATATTGCTATTGCTCAGTTGTGTCTGACTCTTTGTAACCCCATTAAGAGTTTTCTTGGCAAAGATACTGGAGCGATTTTCTATTTCCTTCTCCAATTCATTTTACCAATGAGGAAACTGAGGCAGAGGTTAATTGACTTGCCCAGGGTCACACAGCTACTAAATGTCTAAGGCTGGATTTGAACTCAGTTCTTTCTGATTCCAGGCCCAGCACTCTATCCACTGCATTACCTAGCTGCTCCAAATATATATGTTTGCAAAATGCTTTCTTCACAACTTTGTGAAATAGACAATGTAAGATATCATTATTTCTATTTTATAGATAAAGAAACTGAGGCTCAGAGAACTTTCGTGATTTTTTTCATGTTACCCAGCCAATGAGTGTTATTTCCCAGATGTTCTGACTCCAAGTTCAGTGCCCTGTCTACTCTAAGGATCTTGAAAGAAAAGGACCTTGGAACAGAGAACATAGACTGTCATTGCTAGAAGGGAACTTAGAACATGGAATATTAGAACGGCGAAGGATCTTAAGAATTCACATAGATTGAGGTGGAAGGTGAAGGGGATGGAATACATATAACCAAGTAGAGAGACATAATGCTAGAGAGGAAATGAATATGACCAAAAAGAAGGCAAGCAATCAAGAGATATGAATGGAAACGGGAAAATAGCAGAGAGTAAAAATCTATCTAGGGATTATATTTTTCAAGAACAGATAACCAATCTGTCTCGGATAGTTAAAATATATCTCTTCCTAGAGGCAGGGGATTGGTCTGAATGACCTTTCAAGGTTCTTCACACAGCCACAGAGTTTTGTTGAGAAGCTACTCTATGTGCAGTCAAACTATAATCTCAGTTACTTCCCTCCCTTTGCTATAAACTGATTATTTTTAAACAAAGTACTTTAACTTCCTCCCCAACAAAAGGTCTGCAGCCACCATGTTTCTTCCTGACAATGGGTCAGTGTCACCTTACATAATGAATGATCCATTTAGAGTTCAGTTTCCTTTGGAAGTCACAGATGATGGGCCTCTCATTAGTATGTTGGCTGAAAGACTAAGCCTTTTAAGGCACGTAGGGATGAGTTGGAGTAATAGTATTTTCCCTGGGAGCTTTAACTAGGTCACCATGTCCTCCAGGAGAGTCTGGAATTCTAACACAAATGAGAATAGAAAGGATTATGGAGATCTCTATGCAAATCAGCCACATTTTCTCTGGTAAAGTTTTGCTTCACATAATGTGAACATCCCTGTTCTGCCCCCACCCTCCACAATTAGTCAATCAATATTTATCAAAACTTTATTATATTCTAGGCACTTGGGATACAAATACTGAGTGAAATAATCCCTACATATAAGGAGCTTACATTCTAATGGGCGAGAAAACAAGGAAGTTGTGTTATTGTTGTTCAGTCCTGTCCAACTCTTCCTGACCTCATTTGGGGTTTTCTTGGCAAAGATATTAGAGTGGTTTGCCATTTCCTTTTCCCCACCTAGCAGTGGTGGTAAGAGTCGTTCAGCCATTTCTTTTGTGTCTGACTCTTTGTGATCCCATTTGAGGTTTTCTTGGCAAAGACACCAACATTTTGCCATTTCCTTCTCCAGCTCATTTTACAAATGAGGAAACTAAGAAAAATGGGGCTAAGTGACTTGCCCAGGGTCACAGAGCTAAGTGTCTGAGGCTAGATTTCAACTCAGGTCTTCCTAACTTCAGAAACAGAGCTCTATTCCACTGTGCCACCTAACTATATATATATATATATA
>NW_025353779.1:0-4871 GCF_016433145.1 Gracilinanus agilis
TAAGACATGTATGTATATGTACACCAGTACATGTTTAATATCATAATAAATTATATATATAAGAAATATAAATATATTTAAATATGTGTTTATATATGCATACATATCTTTAAGGATTGATTTATAATCCTGGGCATATGGTATATATTTCCTTGCCTCAAGCAGTTAAGAGGAAGCCTGCTAGGAAGTCCATAGATAGTCTAGTAGATCTGAGTTCTAGTTAGCTGCAAGGCTCTTTCAAAAGTCCCTTAAATGCTTTTACAATTGACCAGAACCTTGAAAGGAAAGAGTAGAAGTGAGAAAGTTTTTGCATGAAGACGTCACAAGATCATAGGTTTAAGGCTGAAGGGACCCTTAGAGGTAATTGAGTTCAACTCCCTCATTTTATAGATGAAGAGATCGAAGCCCAGAGAACTTAAGGGATTTGTCTAGGTCACACAAATATTAAATGTCAGGGGCAAAATTTAAACCCAGTTCCTCTCACTCCAAATCCAATATTTCTTCTTGCTGCCTTAGTGACCCCCTTGAGCCATTTCTGCAAGGTTATGCCTCAAAAAAGAACTGTGTTTTCCTGCTTTAGCCACTGTTTTCTCAGTATAGCGTTATCCTCATTATTCCTGCTTTGGGAGAAAAACTTTCTCACCTGAGTCTGAAGGCATTTCAAAATGCTTCCAGTTTCTTACCTGAGCCCCAGTTAAAACCTGGTAAACATGTAAAAAGAACATCCTCTTGGAGCTGCTGTTGCCACCCTCTTTCAGCCCTAGCACCTCCTGGCTGTTTCCCCTTACAATCTACTTTTGCCACCAACCTGAATTCCTGGTGGCTATGCAAGCTGGCAAAACCCCACCAGGGAAATCTGGATAATTACTTTTCGGATTAAAGTAAGCTTTGGTCTCACATGTGGGATGACTCAGTTGACATCTTTAGCTTTCCAGGCTGCCCAAAATCTCCCTAGTGCTCCTTAACCAATCAAATAGGGCTGAGTTTTTTTCCCCGCCAACTTGACAACTGGGACCTGGCAGGTGGCCACTTTCACACAGGGTTGGTGCTGGCTGGATTAGGAGAAATTTTCTCTGGCTCACTGGATGTCTGCTTCAGGGCTTGGAAATAATGTTCTACTCTCTCGGGGTAGCTTAATAACAATCTTTAAGGCAACAGAGGGGAAAAAAGAAGAGGGTATAGGAAAAGTCTGTCTCTATTTCTGAATAAAGGCATGATGAAATTAGAGTGGACATCACTCTGATTTTCAGCTCAGAATGCCTCTCTCCAGAATCATTAGCTATGATAAAGAATAGCTAAGAGAAATTTGAAGTTCAATCTTTTTGGAGGGACCCCTCCTTTCTTTGTATTTCTTCTTGACAAGAAGTCCCTTAACAACAAACATTGTTTTAGAGAAATCATTGTATTGTTAAAATATACACAGGAAGTTTTTCATCTGACAGTTTTTCGCGTTACACAATTGATGAGTGTTTCGTCAACTTGGGCTCAATCCTAATGAATTGGCAAGTAGCACTAACTCTCCAACTACTCAAATTCCTTTTTGGAATCACTCTATTCATTTTTTTTATCCTTATCTTTTTTTTAAACCCTTACCTTCCATCTTGGAGTCAATACTGTGTAATGGCTCCAAGGCAGAAGAGTGGTAAGGGTAGGCAATGGGGGTCAAGTGACTTGCCCAGGGTCACACAGCTGGGAAATGTCTGAGGCCAGATTTGAACCTAGGATCTCTCATCTCTAGGCCTGGCTCTCAATCCACTAAGCTACCCAGCTGCCCCCTATCTTTATCTTTTTTTTTTTTTTATCGTTTTCTTTTAGAATTGATACTAAGTATTGGTTCTACAGCAGAATAGCAAGGGCTAGGTGATTGGGGTTAAATGACTTACCCAGGGACACACAGTTAGGAAGTATCTGAGGTCATATTTAAATCCAGGACCTCCTGTTTCTAGGTGGCTCTCCATCCACTAAGCCATCTAACTGTCTCTCACTCTATTCATTTATAAATCAAGATATAGAGACAGAAATGATCACTAGGTGATCAGACCAAAGAGATCATCTGTCCAATCTAGTTCATCTGTTACTCCCTGAGGAAACTGAACCTCAGGGAGGGGAAGATTTGCTTTTAAAGAGAATGTCCCCTGTTTTTAATGGCAGAACCAGGAGAGGACTCTGATATTTAAAAGAGAAATCACCAAGTGAAAATTAGAAGACCTCAGTGGTCTCCTTTTGAATTTGAAGTTGCTTTGGAATATATAGTGAACTTCTTTCCCCAGGGAAATAAATAGAATGTATTTAGTATGGGATGTGAAAGGGTGAAAAGGGGGTTTTATGGGTTCAATATATTAAAGATGGTAGCCAGAGGATTGAACTATTATCAATCCTCAATTAAGAATAATCTCAAATCAAAATTGACTTTTATGGAAGTTTATTTACATGAGAAGAGAGAGAGGAAGAAAATAAGAATCTATCTCACTAATTAATCCAGGTAGATCTTAACCATCAGGGGAGGGTTAAAGGGCCTGAGGCCCTGAGGTGAATGGAGCAAACTTCATTCACAGAGTCTATAAAATGAAGTTTCTTAATAGAAGTTCAGGAAGATTTAGTCTTTAAACTCACCACATGGAACAGTCTCGGTCACGAACCAGCAAAGCTCCCTCAGGTCCCCTTCACCAAACCAGAAGCCGCCTCACTCACTCAACTCCCTCTTTTATAGGGGACACGTATGTGTCACTTCCAGTGCCTTCCCCTAGCCTGCATGTCCAATCACAATAGATGCTTCTCATAGAAAGTGTAGGGGGCGGTCATTGATTCTGAGTTGTTACTCACTCTAGCACAAGTGGGTTAGGACCTCCCAGAATTGGAAGGTGCTCTCACCTTTGGTGATTAAATCTAAAGATGGGCAGTGTAGACTTAATCTAATTATCACAGATGGGTATTTTAAAATAGGGATTTTTTTTTCCCCTGAGGGTTTACAAAGCACTAAATGGGAATGATTATTCTCACCCACCAAGATTTTTTTGGATCTGGTCTTCATCATCTAATGTACCAGCTTTCCTTCCAAGCTTCATTTCACTTACAGATTTTTATGTGTTCCCTCTATGCCTTCATTAAAAATTCAATAAGTATGCATTTATTAAGTGCTTACTACTATGGAATAAAATATCTAGGACTCTTTAGTTGTGCTAAGCATTAGACTAAACATTGAGAATACAAGAAGGAAATAGCAAAAATAGTCCTTGCCCTCAAGGAGCTTAAATTCTGAGCTTCTTCTAAGTCAAAGCCTCTTTCTTGACCTGGGGTCAATGAACTTTTTTTTTTAACTTTGTCAATAAAGATATTTTGATATAATTGAAAAAATAGAGATTTTTGTTATTATTGGGCAGATAACTGCAAATAGCTAAGAAATACCCAAGGATCTATTTCTGGAGCTGAGTGGGGCTCTATAAGCATCCATTAATATTAATGCCAGGGGGCAGCTGGGTGGCTCAGTGGATTGAGAGCCAAGCCTAGAGACTAGAGGTCCTAGGTTCAAGTCCGGCCTCGGACACTTCCAGCTGTGTGACCTTGGGCAAGTCACTAGACCCCATATCGCCCACCCTTACCACTCCAGGGCTAAGGATGGTCCCTAGCCCAGATGAAAAAGGAGGAGGGTTGGGCGTGGGGCTAGCAACCCCACCCTGTAAAAACTACGTCTGCTAAAGAAACTGCAACCTAAAGTAGGGGCAGCTGGGCTAGCTCAGTGGATTGAGAGCCAGGCCTAGAAAGGAAAGGTCCTAGGTTCAAGTCCGGGCTCAGACACTTCCCAGCTGGGTGACCATGAGTGACTGCGTGACCCATTGCCTACTGGTTGTGGCCCTATGCTCCTAGAATGGAGTCCCAGGATAAAAAAAAAATATTAATGCCTCTTCCATCTGGGAGGGTCACTACTCTAGGTTGGTTGGCTTTAGGGACTATTGGCATTTGGGGAAGGGAAGATCCCAGGATTCTGAATTTAGATCTGGAAATTTCACGTGCCCTCTCCTCTGTTCTACTCCTTCTCATTTTAGACATGAAGAAAATGAAGCTTAGCCAGAGAGATTGTCACCTACCCAAGGTCACACCTGGACAGGGCTGAGATCTGAACCCAGTTCCTCTGGCTCCAAATCCAATGCTCTTGGGGATTCCATTAGACTTTCACAATCCAGAAGGGTTTCTTGCTACTGCTGTGTGACAAAAGGAGAAACTTTCCAATGGTCTCCTTTATAAGGTCATAGGATTTAGAGTTAGAAGAAAACTTAAAGATCATCTAATTCAACCTCTGCATTTTAATAGATAAGGAAAGAAACCCAGATAGGGAATGTGACTTGCAAAAGACCATAAAACTAGTAAACAGCTGAGTTGGGATTCACTCTCAGATCCTCTGACTCAAAATCCAGGTCTCTTTCTGCTACCTGTTGGCTGTCTTGTTCACTTTTCTCTTCCTGGGGTTGCATAGTCACTGGAATGACTGCTTCTTCCCTCTGCCATATTTGTTTTATTAGCTTGGAGTTAGACCCCAAACTATTTAGATGCCAAAACCAGATAGAAACCAAGAATGAATGGGAAACCTCAACTGAACCTTCTGTTTTACATCTTTTTAAAGACATCTCAAGCTGGATCAATTCCACCTGACTGCAGCAAGTGCTGCCATGGAGATTTTGGGTACCGTGGCTACCAAGGCCCTCCTGGACCCCCTGGACCTCCTGGAATCCCAGGTAAGGATGAAAAGTAGAAAGCACTGTGTTGTATTGATCTCACTCAACAGAGCCAGAAGTTGAGACGATCTCTACTTTTTGCTCTAACACATTTAATAGTACATATATAATTTATATACTAATAGTATATTTTTATTTGTT
>NW_025353780.1:0-3764 GCF_016433145.1 Gracilinanus agilis
TATATATATATATTCATATATTCTTATGTCTTCTAGCTTTTACTCATAAGGTTGATTTTTTTATCCCAAGCAAAAAATCCTGCACAATTACTTCCATTATGTTTTGAGTTATTAGATTCAATCCAACATTCTAACCATTGAGATCTTTTTTAGATTCTGTCATCCAATATGTCAGTTATCTCTCCCAACTCTACATTATCTAATAATTCAATAAAGCATGCAAGTGCTGCCTTAATTCAAATCATGACTAAAAATGTCAAATAATGCAAGTTCAAGTACAGATCCTCAAAACACTCTGATAGTGATTTATTTTTCTAAGCTCCCATGGCAACATTAATGACTGTCCTTTGGGTCTGGCCACTGAACCAGTTTTGTAGTAAATAACTAAGTGGTACTGGAGATAGGGTGATGGACTTGGAGTCAGGAAGACTTAGCTCTGTGAATTTTTGAGTTACTTAATTTCTCTGCACCTCACTTTCCTCTTTTGTGAAATGGGTGAAACTATCACACTTATATCATAGTTATCATGTCAATAAAATGAATTTCCATATATAAAACATTTTGTGAACCTTAAAATACTATGTAAATGCTAGATTTTCATCATCATCATCACCTAGGGCTCATCTCCTTATTTCATCCATAAAGACTGAATGATTAAAAAGTCTAGATAAAGTGGGGCAGCTAGGTGGTAAAATGGATAGAGTACTGGGCCTGAAGACAGGAAGATTCATCTTTGAGAATGGATCTGACCTTAGACATTAGTTGCGTGACCCTGGGCTAATAGCTTAATCTTGTTTGTCTCAGTTTCCTGATCTGTAAAATGAACTAGAAAAGGAAATGGCAAGCCATGCCAGTCTCCCAGTCTCTTTGCCCCATATGGAGTCAGGAAAAGTTGGATACCACAAAATAACAAACAAAAAAAAACAATCAAAATGTAAAATATTGCTATAGCATCTTCTTCATCTCCCACTCTAATTACCCCATCAAAAGAGGAAATAAAATTAGTCATAAAATCTCTTCTTGATAATTTTCCCATTTTGCCTTTCTTTATATCTCCAGTACTTAGCACTATACCTTGTTAATAAGCATTTAGTAATAATAATAAGTACTTAATAATGACTACCGATTGACTGATGAAGTCAATTATTCTCTGTGGTTATTGTTCCTTTTTCTAGATAGTCAATAACTAACTCCTTAAAAATATTTTCTAAGATCACCTCATTCCATGAATCAAACTTTAATGATAAATCTCATAGACTCAACTCCCACTTGTTTTAAAAATTGAGAAGGGGTTTGCCCTTCTCCTGTCCTGCTGTACCTCTCCATTCTCCAGGGATCCTTCAAAGAGCTACAGTATGATCTTTCAGAGCTCTCATTTCATCATCACTCCATTAGTCTCCTTTAGCTTCTGTTGACAAATTCTATATTGGCATGGGTTTGCTTGGCAGATTAGAGTCAGTGCTAATGAGGTTAAGGT
This sequence comes from Gracilinanus agilis, assembly GCF_016433145.1. Classification (NCBI taxonomy): domain Eukaryota; kingdom Metazoa; phylum Chordata; class Mammalia; order Didelphimorphia; family Didelphidae; genus Gracilinanus; species Gracilinanus agilis. The sequence continues at coordinate 1,478 of NW_025353780.1, forward strand.
CTATGAGTTCCAGCTTAAGCACATTAGACTCACATGGAGGAAAGTACACCATTTCCTGATCACACCAACCCTCAGCTCTGGCCAGTCATTTCAAAAGTGCGCTGGTCACCAAGGGAACTGGGGCATAGCCTAGTATATATAAGCATAAAAGAGTAGAGAGGGAGCAAGTCTATAATTGTGAGGATGGTAATCTGGATATATAACAATGGAGCAGGAGGGAACGAACACAGGACTATAACTGAGAGATCTTGATTCCAAACCCAACTCTGACTCATGTAAGTGATATAACTACTAAACATATGGTTATTTTTCTGGGATCATAAGCTCACAGAGTCAAAGAGACTTTAGAGTCCACCAAGTGGAATATCTTTTAACACCAGTGATCTGTAAGATCCTTTCCATCAATAAATGCTACTAATAAATGCTTTCCAGCTGATAAATAGATCCTTAGTAAAAGTTTGTTAGAGATATTAACAATTTCCAACTAGGGGACAGAGTACTGGACTTGCAGTCAGGAAAATCTAGGTTCAAATTCTGCCACTGTCACTTACTGGCTGTTGTTTTGAGTAAATCACTTGGACAATCATCTCAGTCTAACTCCCTTATTTACCAAATGAACAATCCTACAGAAATGGAATGGAATGGCATTTTCAATAGATGTAAAATTAATGGAATGGTTGCAATATATAAAGGCATTTGGTATTCACAATGGATTAGGCAAGTAAGACAAGTAGAATTATCACTATTTGTCAAGTATAAGAACCAGGACTCAGAGAAGTTAGGTCGTCTAACTTTAATCACATACTTGGAATTGTAAGATGTATTGTTCAAACTTAGCTCTCTCCCGAGTCGTAGTAGTTGTGGTGGTGGTGTTGGTAGTAGTGGTGGTGTTGGTAGCATGAGTTGTTGTAATGGAGGAGGCAGGGAAGGAGGAGAAAGTAAAGGTGAAGGAAGAAAAGGAGGAAGAGGAGGAGGAGGAGGAGGAGGAGGAAGAGGAGGGGGAGAAGGAGACAGAGACAGAGACAGAGAAGAATGAGCGAAAGATGGTTGGGATGGTTGTAGTATTAACAGAAGTCATAGTAGATACTTCTGTATAGATATAGATAGACATGTATAGCTACATATATATCTACATATATTGTAAAAATAGTAGTTATGTAGCACTTTAAGGTTTGCAAAATGGTTACCTAGTTTTGTCTTCACAACAACCCTTGGAGATTGGTGCCTTATTATCATCTCCATTTTACAGAGAAAGGAACTAAGACCCAGAGAGTTTAAGTGAGTTGCAAAGGCTCACACTGCTAGTAAATGTTTGAGATCAAATTTGACCTCTGTTCCTCCTCACTAGCACTCCTTCCAATGTAGCATCTAGCTTTCTCAGATCTGAGTAGTCTTCTTTCCATTCTGTTATATTTTCCATCCCTTGAAAGCCTGATGAGAGAGTGTTAAAAAATCCAATCCAGGGGGCAGCTGGGTAGGTCAGTGGATTGAGAGCCAGGCCTAGAAATGGGAGGTCCTAGGTTCAAATATGGCCTCAGACACTTCCTAGCTGTGTGACCCTGGGCAAGTCACTTGACTCCCATTGTCTAGCCCTTACCACTCTTCTGCCTTGGAGGCAATACACAATATTGACTCCAAGATGGAAGGTAAGGGTTTAAAAAAATCCAATCCAACCCTGAAGATACAGGATCATTGGAACAAGAGAAGGAAAGTTCCAGAATATCAAATTTCTATTTGCCTCTACTCTCAGTCTGCAGTAAAGTTGCTGCATTAAGTTATTCCATATTAAAAAGAGTGGTGCTACACTTCATGATTTTTAAAGAATGTTTACATTAAAGTTTAATTAGTTCAAGGATTAAATTGCTTTTAAAAAAAGGCAAAACACTATTTTCCTCCTGCCTGCTTTAAAAGGCAAAGTCACTATAAAAGATACAGGAAGTGATAGAGGAAGTCAGAGGGGAATTCAGCTAAGAAGGGACTGAAAACAAGGGGGAAGAAGAGCCGTGAAAAGAGGCATGTAAACATGGACACAAAAGTACATGTACCAGGTGTCTTGTTTTTCAGGTTGTTAGATATCAGCAGAATGCCCCCCACCCCAAAATGTACCCTTGCAGAACTGTGATCATGTGCCAAATTGCCTCATGCTAAAAGCCCCCAATACAGCTTTTCAAACAGCCAAAGGCCCCCAACCTCCAACAGTTTTCCATTACCTGTGGAAGAATTATATTCAACAAAGATAAGGCAGGGAGAGAGAAGAGGGGAGCAATCTGACACTTCAGAGTTCTGA
>NW_025353781.1:0-1067 GCF_016433145.1 Gracilinanus agilis
CCCCCTTTCCTTTTCAATCCTGATTGAAGAATCTGCCGCCCCTTCACTCCCGGGGGAAGCGAGGAAGCCGGCAGTGCCCCCACAGGGAAGGCATTCTCGTTCCAATGCAGCCCCTCCCTCCCTCCACCCCTTCACCCCAGCCCAGGCTCAGAGGCTCCCCGGCCCCACCAATGCTCCCGCCCATATCTACCTTCTCCAAACCCTTGGCATCCCTCCCCCGCGAAACCCCAAACCCTGTCCACCCCCTCCAGGCAGCCCCGAACAGCTCGGAGTGAAACATCGCAAGGGGCTCTGGCTAGAAACCGCTGAGACGGGAACCTCACCAGCGTTCGGGTTCCCCCGCCGCAGCCTGGAGCCCCAAGGGGCAAGCAGTCCAGGGACCCAGGGCACAGTAACCCATCTGTCCCGATCCCCCTCCAGCCCTGCCCAGTTCCCCGCGCCAGCTCAGGCTCCCTCCGGCCACAACTTACCCTGAGCTGGCGAGGGAGCAGAGCCGCTACCTGGAGCCGCGTCCGCCCGAGCTGCCCGCCTTCCCCTAGGGCGGAGGCAAAGGCTGAATGCCCCCCGGGCTCAGCCCCTGCGGCCGGGCCAGCAGAGTCAGTCCTGGGCACGGAGCCCCGGCAGTGGCGGCGGCGGCGCTCAGCTCTGAGCCAGCCGGGACGCAGCGGAGCTGAGCGGGCAGCAGCAGCTCGGCTCGGGGCCGCTGGGCTGGCGGGCGCGCAGCATTCAGCTGCCTCAGTGCAGAAGAAAAGAGAGCGAGCGAGAGAGACAAGAGAGCGCGCGAGAGGGAGAGACACAGAAAGATGTGAGAGGAGGGAGAGAGAAAGAGGGAAGGAGATCCCCTTTTCCAGCGGCTGAGGACCCAGGCGTCCGAGCCGGCGGGAGCAGGTGAAGCCGCCGCCGCCGCGGGGATCAGGATCCCGGCGAGACGTCCGCGGGTAGGAAAGGAAACAGAGAGCGAGAGGAAAGAAGGGAGCGGAGCTTCAGGCGGCCGGCAGCGCCGCAGCAACAGCAGGCGAAAAATGCGAGTGAGCTAGCGAGTGAGAGAGAGTGAGGGGGGGCGGGGG
>NW_025353782.1:0-7537 GCF_016433145.1 Gracilinanus agilis
CCCCTGCCTTCCCCTCCCCTCTTCTTTCTTCCTCTCCTCTCCCCTCCTCCTCCCCTCCCCTCCCCTCCTGTTTCCTCCTCTTCTCTCCCCTCCTCTACTCTCCTCTCCTCTCCTCTTCTCTCCTCTCCTCTTCTCTTCTCTGTTTACATTTTTTCTCTTGGTGATTTCATTAGCTTCTATGGATTCAGTTGTTTGTATACTAATCTTCTTACCCAGTCCTAACCTCTCTGATGGCTTCCAATTTCAAAACTCCAATTGCCTATCTATTAGACATATCTAACTGTAAGTTTTGTAGACATCTTAAACTCAGTATGTTCAAAATTGAACACATCTTTCCTATCAAATCTTCCCCTCTTCCTAACTTTAAATGTCTAGGCAAAGTTCAGTTTCTTTATATAAGAAATTCTCTCCCTTCTCCAATCTACCCACCTAAGAGCTGTGAAAGTAATTTTCCTTAAGTTCAGATGAGACCTTATTCCTCCCCACCTCATTAGTCTCCAGTGGCTCCCTACTTCCTTCTCTAGAATCACCTGTAAACTCCTTGGCTAGGTATTTAAAGCCTTTCACAATCTGATTTCAATTCATCCTTCCTTAACCAGTGTTATTATACATTATTCCCTTTCACATATTTTATGAACCAACAGAATTGATTTCTCCATTCTTTATACATAGAATTTCATTTCCATTTCTCATCTATGTGTTTTAAAAAATAAATGAGGTAGAGAGGCATCTAGATATCTCAGTGGATAAAGAGCCAGACTTGGAGTCAGAAGGACTTGAGTTCAAATTTAGCCTCAGACATTTCCTAGCTGTATGATCCTAGACAAGTCACAACCCCAGTTGCCTAGCCCTTACTGTTCTTTTTTGCCTTGAAATCATCATTTAGTATCAATTCTAAGACAGAAGGTAAAAGTTAAAAAAAAAAGAAAAAATAAATGAGATAGCTAGGTACCATAGTAGATAGAGCACTGGACCTAGAATTTGAATTCAAATACTGCTCGAGGCACTTACTAGATATATTACCATTTAACATTATTTAGCCTCAGTTTCCTTATCTATAAAATGGGGATAAAAAATAGCAATTACCTCTCAGGATTGTTGTAAAGAGAAAAAGAAATAATATTTGTAAAGCATTTTCCAAACTTTAAGGCACTGTATGAATGCTAGCTATTATTGCGATTAAAAGGCACTTCATAAGTCATCATTAATTGACTAATTAATAAAGCACAAATATATCTCTGGCCATTCTGAAATTTTCCAGCTACCTATCTGTCAAAACCTCACAAGGTGATATATATCTATGCTTCTTTCAGTCAAGTGGGATAAAGGAAGCAGTTTGCTGGAAACATCCAAAGGATTAGGCATTGAGACAGAAAATCACATCTGACTCAAAGACTGTAGAGCTGAAAGAGATCATCTCATCCAACTCCCTGCATGAGAGATGGAGAAACAGGTACCTCCCAGAAGGGAAGTGACTTGTTCAAGGTCACCCAGCTAGATGATAGCAGACAAATCCAGGATTTGGGCACCATTTTCCTATCTCTAAGCCCTGGTATCCCTTCCTCAGCATCACAAAGATATTAGCATTGCCTCAGTCGTATTTGGAAATGATTTTCTGTGTGTGTGAGATGCTTTGTAAATGGGTTCCCAAATGCCTGGAAGCCAAAGCAGACTCTTTCAGTATATGGACTGTGTCTTTGAGATAAACACCAATTGAGGATAATTGGTGATTGCTGCCCCCTTAAAGATTAGCTTTGGGGATCCAGCTCCACAGTTCACATACATGGAAGGCATCCATGTGTATATGCTTTAATCTATAAGGAAATTAAATGTAAAGTAGGTCTTGTCCATTCATTCCTTATTGCTTTACCATTTTGCCGTAGATGAGATAACACTGCTTTTATTGAGCCTGTGCGATCCACTTTAATAAGCAAAGGGACTTAAGGTCCTTATTGTTTCCATGAAGTCATAAACTGCTGGAAAGACACAGGAAAAATTGAAGGACTCTTTGCCTGCAGCAAACACATTTTTCTTCCTTCTTTTCTCCGGACATAGTCATCAAAATGACTGTTTGCAGAGGAATAGTGTCTTCGGAAAGGCAGTGTGTCATTATGTATGGGACTTGAAACCTGGCAGAGCCCAGGCTAAATCCCACTTCTGACCCGAGTATGACCTTGGACAAGTACCTTAATCTGTCTGGGTGTCATCCGTAATGTAAGGGCTCTGAACCACGTCACCTCAAAGGGCCCCTTCTATCTCTGAATATATAATTCTGTGGTGCTATGGGTTCTCATGTTCTGCTTCTGGCACATGCAATCAATGTGATCCTGAGCAAGTCACTTAACCCCTTAGTGCCACTAGGCAAATTTCCAAGACAAAAACTGTCAAACAGTTTTTCCTATCTGCTTTAGTGATGGAGATTCCATATCCAGATCTCTTACAACAGATGAAAACACAGGTCTGGACCAATCATTAGAATAGGTACTTGGAATACAAAGGCAAAATGAAATAACAACTCCTCCAAAAGAACTTATATGAGACAGAGAGAAACTACATCATCAGCCAACCAGCACTGATATTAAGCACCCACTTACTCTAAGCCAGGTGCCATGCTTGGTGCCAGTCTAGTCGTACAACCTTAGACCAGTCCCTTCCCCTCTGGTTTCTTTTTTTTTTATCTGCAAAATGGAGAAAGGAAGAGAGATTGGACAAAATAGCCTCCAAAGCCCTTTCCTTTCCGAAGTCTACAATGTCTTAAAGTACCTTTTAACTCCAAATTTCAGATTCTTTGATTTTCAGCTGGTGGTTCAAGTTAAAAAAGGTGGAGTTGGTGACATCTAAGAAAGGTCTTAAAGGAAAAGACTTCAAAATCAGAGATGTAAAGAGTTCTAAAAGCATAAGCTGTTATTAATATTTCCTGTGTCTCCTCCTTGGCCCCCTTCAATGTTTCTGTCACTCCACTGGCTACTTGTCCTCTTCTTCTCCACTAATGCTTTGAGTATTTTGGTTGCCAAGGAGACTACTCAGCTACAGAATGAAAGGGAAATGATTCTCAAATCTTCCATAACTAGGACATTTCCTTTTAGGCAAATAAAGTGTCAAGGTGATTTGTAATCTATAGGAAAAAAAATATTGGTATGAGTAAGAAGTCTGTTTTGGGCAATAAATTCAGCACATTTGGAAAAGAAATACTTGTGCATCCTATAATAGCTAACATTCTACTTAGATGAAAGGCTGCATACCTCCCTCCATGCCCTTGCACTGACAAGTTCCATTCCTAGTGCACACTCATAGCTGATCTCTACCTCTCAAATTCCTTAGGTTGGTTCAAGGTACAGCTCAAATGCTGCTGCCAGCATGAGGTTATTCTTTATTCCTGGCCCTCATCCCAGTTATTAATATTTCCTCTCTCTTGAAATTACTTTGCCTTGCTTATTCTAAACAGCATATTTACTTTCTTGCACCACATTGTCTTTCCCCAGGAGATATGCATTCCTTGGAGAAAATGGCTTTTTTTTGGAGGGGAATGGAATATCCCAGCACCCAGAATCATACTCTGATCATAGTGGGCACTTGATAAATCTTTATGGTTATGTGGGGAAAAGAGCCCCAGCACTGGAGGAAGAAGAGATGGGCTCAAACCCAAACTCTGACAATTACCACTTGGGTGACATTTGACAGATTGAATCATCTCATTGGGCCTCAGTTTACCTCCTATTTAAAATGAGAAGGTTAGATTAGTTGACCTCTGTGACTTTTTTCAGCTATGAAGCTTTGATATTGTGAACCAAATTGAAATGCTACCTTCAGAGTCTAATGCTCAGTCATAATTTTAACTTAATGTCTGTCCTGTATAGTACACTTGAGTGTTATAGCTTCTCGCATTGGGAAATTCCCCTTAATGTTCAGGAAAGTTACCTCCCTACCCAAAACAGCACGTGGAAAACCAAATCTCATCTCACTCTTCTTAAAAATTGTTCAGCGAGGAAAAGTAGGATATTTCTATTTTGAAGTGGAGAGAGAGAGAGAAAGAGAGAGAGAGACTTGAATAGGATGTCCCTATATGTCAGTAAGGGAGGCTTACTGACATATAGGGAGAGGGAGAGGGAGAGAGAGAGAGAGAGAGAGAGAGAGAGAGAAAGAGACAGAGACAGAGACAGAGACAGAGACAGAGACAGAGACAGAGACACTTGAATAGGATGTCCCTATATGTCAGTAAGGGAGACTTGGAATTTTGTCATGCAGACTGAAGCCCATGTCAAATGTATGGTCTTAGAGTCTTCCTTGAGGCTCAAAGGGATGAAATGGCTTGAGTTGGGGAAGAGTCAAAGTGGCTGTCTCAGAACTAGTCATTGGTAGGGATTGCCTCCCCATCCTGCTGACTTCAATTCTATTTACTCTATATTCTCCATGCCCTCCTGCTTCCATGAATTCCTTCAGTGAATAACCCTATCTTGCAAGAAGCCTGAGGCTTGAAATTACCACATGTATACAGCTCTTAGGTAAAAGCTGATAGAACAAGGCAGGTTTAACCTGGAGAAGAGAAGACTTAGAGGGAAATAAATATAAAAGCAATCCTCAAGTATTTCAGGAAGAATTGATGAAGAAGATGGGTTTCAACTTCTTTGTAGCAGAATTAATCATTAAGTAAATCAGGGAAACAGATTTAGAATTAATAGAAGGAAAATGTTTATAATCTGGAACCAAGCCCAACAATGAAATGGCTGCCCCAAAAGGAATTGAGTTCCCTGTCACTGGATGTGTTCGCATAAAAGCTGGATGGCTGTCTGTATTATAGAGGGGAATCCTGCATGGGGGTGGTGAGGGAAGATAGATCAGAAGACCTCTAACTAGAGTTTTATGCTACCTTCTGAAGTTAGGGACTCTAGATGGAGGCTATGAGGGACTTTCTGTTTAATCCTCCACTTTTCTTTTGCCCTGTCCATCTGCAGGGAATTTACATTCTTCTGTGTAGCCAGAGTATTTCTGTGTCTGAGGAAAAGTGTGTCACTGGGATAGATATAACATCCAGCTAGGCAAACAGTATCCCCTTGAAGAGAGTTCCAGGTTAAGTGTAATTGCTAGATCCCCTTCAGGGGTTCTACCTAAAGATAGGAAAGAGGAGGGAGAAAAATCTTGTCTTTTTCAGTATTTTTTTAAATCCTCCATCAAATTGTTAATGCCTTGGGATTTCTAAATTTTATATCTTCTTCAATGCCTGGCACAAGGTACTATACACAGTAATCATCCAAACTATCTATATCTATATCTAGATATCAAAATATCTATGTCTCATTTGGTCTTGCATCAGCATCTGTGGTTTATAAATGATCCTAGGACCACAGTAGATGGTACTCTTATCTATGGCTGACTTTTACTAATGATGATCATTTGTATTTCTTAATAGTCATCAGCTGAGATAATAACCTTTTTTTAAAAAAATTATAATTTAAAGAAATTATTCTAATTACACATACCTTGTGAGGAACTGTGTGTTTTAGCCCTGGACCTGATGCTCATTCATAAAATCTTAGGGGATCAGAGATGGGAAGGGCCTTTGAACATAAAATATCTATCAGAACTGAAAGGGGCCATGGGCAGAGTGGTCATCCAGATTGAGAAGGCTATGGGGAATAATGGAGAAAGAAAGAAGTTCAGAGTCAAGAGTGGCATTCAAAGAGGAAGGCAGACCTATAGCTCTTGGCCTTACTATCTTTCACCTATAAAATAAAAGTGTTGGAACAAACGTATTGGGATACAAGAGAGGGAAAAAAAGACTCAAGTTGAAATGTGAAATTGTCATTGAGTCATTCAGTCTTGTCTGACTCCTCATAACCCCGTAAGGGTTTTCTTGGCAAAGATGCTGAAGTGAATTTACTAATTCCTTCTCCAGCTCGTTTTATAGATGAAGAAACTGAAGTAAACAGGATTAGACAACTTTCCCAGGGTCTTACAGCTAGTAAGGGTTTAAGGCTTGATTTGAAATCAGATCTTCCTGACTCTAGCCCCAGTGCTCTATCCACTGAGCCATCTAGCTGTCTCTGGAATCAGAGGACCTGGATTCAAATGAATGGGGGTTAGACTAGCTGGTCTCAGAGATCATCTCTACCTATAAAATCTTCAGCAAGGTGCATAACCTTCCTGGTCCTCTGTTTACTTGTCAGCAAAATAATGGGATTGGGCTAAATTCCCAGCTTCAGACTGATGATCAGTCTGTAAAAGGAGGGGGTTGAACTAATGACTGCTGAGGACTTTCCAAGCTTTAGATCATAAAATCTATGCTGCTATATTCAATCTGTAAGATGAAGGGGATTAGAATCAATGACCTCTCTGATGATATTTAAGATTGCTTCCATCTCTAAATGAGTCTCATGATGCTCAGTGACCTTTATCACTCTCTAGCCCTTGAAGAAAATCAGTGTTCCCTCCTTTCTCCTCGGCTCCCTTCCCCCTTCCCTCTTTTTCCATATTTCCTTCTTTTCTCTATCCTTTCCTCCCCTTTCCATTCCCTTCACCCTTCACTTGCCCTTGTTTCCCGTCCAGAATACATGGCTTAGGGTAAAGGATCCACATCACAAAGGATGGGGGATCCCAGCCTAAGAGAGAGGCTGAATGGGTCCAGGACTGAATTAAGGTTACATCTACACACAAAAGTAAATTTGTCCACTTGGTGCTGATTGACTATAAGCTTCCTTCCCATTGAAATGCTTGTGCTGATGAGATGCATGTGCTGAATGGAGCTGAACATCATATTTCAGTTGGGACTGCTGGGCTTAAAATAATGCTGAGGGAGGCAAAAAAACATTTCCATTGGGGAGACCTGAGCAGGGTGGCATGGCTGGATGCTGCTGCTGCCACTCCCTCAGCTGCTGTTTTGCCAGTCTTTTAAGCAGTGACATGGTTAACTGTGATGCTTCCTTTTTCTCACCACCTGCAATTCCAGGAGCCATTCCAGAGGAGTGGGTATGGGGAAAGGAGGAAACACTGATTTTCTTTAAGGATGAGAGGTGACAAAGGTCACTGAGCATCATGAGACTCATTTAGAGATGGAAGAAATCTTAAATATCATCAGAGAGGGCATTGATTCCAATCTAATTTCTGGTTCACCATTGAAATAGATTGGGTTTGTCTTGTGGCAGAAGAGTGGAAGGGCTCAGCAATGAGAGTTAAGTGACTTGCCCAGGGTCACAGAGCTAGAAAGTATCTGAGGCCAGATTGAACTCAGGACCTCCCATCTCTAAACCTGACTCTCTATCCATTGAGCCATGTAACTGCCCCCTTAAAATCATCCTTCTGAAGCACAATTCTGAGCATGTCACTCTCCTGTCTCAAGATCAACTGTCACTTCCTAGTGCCTCTAGTGTAAGACATAAACTCCTCTGTTTGACATTTAAAGTCTTTTACAAGTGGATGACAACCTCTTTTTCAAGCTTGTTTCCCAACACCCCCCTTCACCTAAAAGGTATTCCAGCCAAACTATCCTCTTTGCTATTGCCTGTTTATAACATTATTCATTCTTTCATCCTCTCTCTCTCTC
>NW_025353783.1:0-9298 GCF_016433145.1 Gracilinanus agilis
ATATATATGTGTGTGTGTGTGTACATATATATGTACACACACATATACATGTGTATATGTATATATCTATACATATATACACATACACCCTTCACTTACCCAGCCATTATTTGCTTTTCTGTGTTTTTGGTCACAAATAATGAAAGTACTGTAACTATTTGCTCATTTTCCTCTCAAATAAAAAAGAAAATAAATCTTTCAATTCAAAACATTCAATTAATTAAAAAAATATCTAAACCACTGACTTAAAGACATTCCCTGACCCTACTCAAAGGGTGATAAATATGAATATTGACTATAATACAAATGCTAACTCCGTGTGCAAAAATAGATGAAAGTAAAACCAATTTGTCACAGTGACCTTCAGGCCTAGGCCTTTTTACATACATTTCTGTTTTAAAACAGTGGAAGCTTGCTTTAAAAGGAAATAATGTTTCCCTCTTCTGGAAGCTTAGACAAACTAAAAATGTTTTGGTGTTCCCTTATTTAGAAAATACCATTGTTTTTCTCTGCCCCTACAATTTGTAGTCACTTGCAATCATGCAGGAACTCTTTTCCTCATTTCATCAATTACATTGCACTCTAGGCCTCACTGATTTCAGATCTCACTGTGATCAGTCAAGTCACCAGTGGACAGAAGTGACACAGGCTTTCACCAGGTGCTTTTATTCATGAAAAGGCTGCAGAGCACTTCAGTTCTGAAGAAGTATTGTTTATAGACTAAATAATTTCACTTCTTCCTACCCTGACATTATCAGCTTTTAACAGGCAATGAATTTTCAGCCTTATGTTTTGGAGGTAATTAGCCAATTCAGTAATCTACCAGAAACAGGAGAGACTTTAGAAACTGAGGGTTAGTAGCCAGTGTATTTTGGATCCTAACCATTTCTATTTTCGAAATATAAAAAAAAAATATTGAATATGGGATTTTAAAATAGATGTTGACTTCTTCCATGGAAAGAGGTATAAGATTCATTAAAAAAAAAAGATTAACAAAGGCTTAATACTTGGATGAGTCTACTATCACTTATACAATAAAAATAAATCATTCCATATTACCCTAGATATATCAAATATAATCACTTATTCAAATTGAAAAAATATTAATCAATACAATACAATTTGCATAGTATCCTAAAGGATACCATTTGGAAGTACATAGAGGCATATAAATATTAACTTTTCAAAAAATGAAAATCATCTAAATTTGGAACATATAATTTTAAAGTTAAATTTTTAAAATGATAAGTGAATTAATATATATTCAAAGGTTCTATATTAATTAATGTAAAAAAGAAATGTAAAAACATAGAAAGGGGTGATGGCAAATAATGTAGCTGAAAAATATTTGGGTTCGATCCAAAATAGTCTCTGCTTAAAATCTTCTCTTAATCAATTATATAAGACAACATATAAATATTAATGGGATTCATCCAAGTTTACAAAAGACCTTGTGTTCTCAAAGATTATGGTAGTAGAATCTAAACTCTGATGGTTACTCCCAAGTAGGAAAGATTTCTATCTCAGATTAGAGACAAATTTGAGTGATTCCTGAGGCCCAGACTCAGTAAATGGAGAGAGAGGTTCAGCAGCAGGACACTGACAAATCTATATGAAAAACAAACTTAAATATCAATGCACAATCTCCTAGAGAAAGCCAAACAAACAAAAGTTACTGTTACCTCTATCCATGTTCCAAAACTGATGATATCAGGGAATCTTGAAAGAGAAATCATAAATACAGTAGAAATAGTATTAACTTGGGGGAACAACATGGGAAGGTATGTTTCTTGTAAGGATAGGACTTGATCAGACCAACCCCTTTCCTGAGGCAACATTAGTAATGGAGGAACACAATACTACTATTGCACCTGGACCAAGACCCCATTATGATGCCCAGGGTAAGTATAAAATCTATATTAAAGCTCTAATTCATCAACCATTGCTGACAGTACAATCTCCCACACACATATTCCTTAATAAATTCTTTGGGATCAAAAACTATGTTTTACACCCCTCTTTAGTTCATCTGCCTAATATAAAAGTCAGAATCCTACACATATTAATCTATTTGTCAACGATTATGATAACTGATGCACTTCCTTTTCTACCCTAATCAACTGAGAAGATTCCACCTTACTCATAGATTCTAAAAAGGCATTTACAAACCATTACAACTGGAAATCTTGGAGTTTTGTCATTTCTATACTTGATAAGAGTTATTCCATGTAGCTAGGAAATTTCTGATTTTAGTATAATGCTAGCAGAGAAGGAATTTGAAAGCCCATTTTCAGAAGATGAGATTTTATCTGCTTTTGAGGAAGCAAGGGAATCTAGGTGATAAAGGTGAAAAGAGAGGGTCTTCTAGGAATTGGGACAATCACGCCAGTTCATTGAGATGTGAGGTAGAATATTTTGTGAAAGGGATAATAAATAAACCAATGTAACTGGACCACAGTGTATGTGGATGAAAATAAAATGAAAGTTAAATAGATAAGAAATTGCCACATCATGAAGAGCATCGAATGACAACCAAATTAATTTTTATTTGATGCTGAATACAACTCAGAGCCATTGAAGTATGTTGAGTCAGATTGTCATATGGTTAGACCAATGCTTTAGGAAAATTACATTGGAAGCTGTATGAAGTATTACCTATTATTCTATCTTAAAATAAATACTGTATATTAGGTCTGAGGTAGAAAAATAGTAAAGTCTAGACAATGGGAATTAAGGGACTTGCTCAGAGTAATACAGATAGGAAGTGTCTAAGCCCAGAACTCAAGAGTTTCACATCTATAGGCCTAGCTCCCAATCCACTGAACCACCTACCAGCTCCTTACTCTATCAAGTATTGATATCAGTGGAGAGTCTAATTAAAAGCCTATTAGTAAAAAAAACTGAACTTGTTTGATGATTATTTATGGTTTATTTAAAAAATCCTAAGGTTCCCTCGGGAAAATACTGAGATAATCATCAAACTAGCAGGATACAAAATAAATCAGGTAATCTTTTATTTGTATTTGTATCTCTAGTGCTTAGCCCAGTTTTGTCCCCCAGTAAGCATTTTAATAAGACTTTTATTATTCATCATAAGTTCACATTTTTAGAAATAAAAGAGAATATTAGACTAATCCTTATTAGGATGAGGAAATTCAATTCTAGATGAATGATCAAGTAATATATTCAAAGTCACATTGATAATAAGTGACAAAGGAGTAATCACATGTCTTTTCTACTTCATCACACTGCTTATTTAATGACTCAGTGACTGGAACATCAAAATTAAAGTCAGGAAGATTTGAATTCAAATCCCACTAATAAGTAATCATAAGCAAGTAATTTACTCTCTCTGAACCCCGTTTCCTTTTACTATAAAAAGAATTAATAATAGCAATTACTTCATAGGGTTGTTATGAAGATTAAAATATAAAATCTATATTAAATTTTAAATCAAAAATATATAAATCAAATCTATAATATATATAATGAAATAAATAAAGCAAAACATGTATGAGTTTATTATGTAAGTTGTTAATTTTATCACTGAGGCTCTTCACTCTTCTGGTTTTCCCTTTGTGGATTTTCTTTTTTAATATCCTTCCTAAAGGTGATATCTAGTATTAACACAATATCATTTTGAAATGGAAGACTGACAAAGAGGATATTTGAAAATAGCTGATATCCATATTAGGTTTATTTGTAAGAAATTAAATACTAAGATGGATGTACCATGACTCCCCACCTAGTATCTCAATTTTGGGGTTTAACTATATTTGACTTAAAGCATTTTGAAATTCTGTTGATTTTTTAAAAATTTATTAATATTCATTTTTAACATGGTGACATGATACATGCTCCTACTTTCCCCTTCACCTCCCAAAGACCCCCCACCCACCATGGCTGATGTGTATTTCCACTGGTTTTAACATGTGTCATTGATCAAGACCTATTTCCAAATTGTAGATAGTTGCATTGGTATGATAGTTTCGAGTCTACATCCCCAATCATGTCCACCTCAACCCACGCATTCAAGCAGTCCTTTTCCTTATATGTTTCCTCTCCTGCAGTCCTTCCTCTGTATGTGGGTAGCTTTCTTTACCATAAATCCCTCAGAACGGTCCTGTGTCATTGCATTGCTGCTGGTACAGAAGTCCATTGCATTCGATTTTACCATACTATATCAGTCTCTGTGTATACTGTTCTTCTGGCTCTGCTCCTTTAGCTCTACATCAGTTCCTGGAGGTATTTCCAGTTAACTTGGAATTCTTCCACTTTATTATTCCTTTGAACACAATAGTATTCCATCACCAGCATATACCACAATTTGTTCAGCCATTCCCCAATTAAAGGACATACCCTCATTTTCCAGGTTTTTGCCACCACAAAAAGCACGGCTATAAATATTTTCGTACAAGTCTGTTAATTTATGATCTCTTTGGGGTACAAACCCAACAATGGTATGGCTGGATCAAAGGACAGGTATTTTTTTATAACCCTTTGAGCATAATTCCAAATTGCTAGCCAGAATGGTTGGATCATTTCACAACTCCACCAGCAATGCATTAATGTCCCAATTTTGCCACATCCCCTCCAGCATTCATTTCTATCCCCTTCTTTCATTTTAGCCAATCTGCTAGGTGTGAGGTGATACCTCAGAGTTGTTTTGATTTGCAATTCTCTAATTATTAGAGATTTAGAACACTTTCTCATGTGCTTATTGATACTTTTGATTTCTTTACCTGAAAATTGCCTATTCATGTCTCTTGCCCATTTATCAATTGGGGAATGGCTTGATTTTTTATACAATTAATTTAACTCCTTGTATATTTGAGTCATTAGACCCCTGTCAGAGATGTTTGTTATAAAGATTTTTTCCCAAATTGTTGTTTCCCTTCTGATTTTGACTACATTGTTTTTGTTTGTATAAAAGCTTTTTAGTTTAATATAATCAAAACCATTTAATTTACATTTTGTAATATTCTCTAACTCTTGCTTGGTTTTAAAATCTTTCCTTTCCCAGAGATGTGACAAGTATACTATTCAATGTTCACTTAACTTATTGATAGTTTCCTTCTTTATATTCAAGTCATTCACCCATTCTGAATTTATCTTGGTGTAAGGTGTGAGATGATCTAAACCTAATCTCTCCCATATTGTTTTCCAAATTTCCCAGCAGTTTTTGACAAATAGTGGATTCATGTCCCAAAAGTTGAGCTCTTTGGGTTTATCATATACTGTCTTGCTGACATCACTTGCCCCAAGTCTATTCCACTGATCCTCCCTTCTAACACTTAGCCAGTACCATATTGTTTTGATGACTTCTGCTTTATAGTATAGTTTAATATCCGGTACTGCTAGGTCACCTTCCTTCACATTTTTTCCATTATGTTCCTTGATATTCTTGACCTTTTGTTATTCCAAATGAAATTTGTTATAGTTTTTCCTAATTCAGTAAAGAAGTTTTTTGGTAGTTTGATAGGTATGGCACTAAATAGGTAAATTAATTTGGGTAGAATGGTCATTTTCATTATGCTAGCTCCTCCTACCCATGAGCAATCAATGGCTTTCAAATTGTTGAGATCCAGTTTTATTTGTTTGGAAAATGTTTTGTAGTTGTTTTCCTATAGTTGCTGTGTTTGTTTTGGTAGATAGATTCCCAAGTATTTTATATTGTCTAGGGTGATTTTAAATGGTGTTTTACTCTCTACCTCTTGCTGATCTAATGTGTTAGAAATATATAGAAATGCTGATGATTTATGTGCATTTATTTTGTATCCTGCAACTCTGCTGAAGTTGTTGATTATTTCTACAATCTTCTTAGTTGATTCTCTAGGATTTTTTATGTAGACCATCATATCATCTGCAACGAGTGATAGCTTAGTCTCCTCATTGCCTATTTTGATACCTTCAATTTCTTTTTCTTCTCTACTTGCTACTGCAAGTGTTTCTAATACAATGTTAAATAATAGAGGTGATAATGGACATCCTTGTTTCACTCATGATCTTATTGGGAAGGCTTCTAATTTATCCCCATTGCATATGATGCTTGTTGATGGTTTTAGGTATATACTGTTGATTATTTTTAGGAAAGGTCCTTCTATTCCTATACTTTTCAGTGTTTTCAATAGGAATGGATGCTGTATTTTGTCAAATGCTTTTTCAGCATCTATTGAGATAATCATGTGATTTTTGTTTCTTAGACTGTTTATATGGTCAATTATGTGGATGGTTTTGCTAATGTTGAACCGTCCTTGCCTTCCTGGTATAAATCCCACCTGATCATGGTGGATGATCTTCTTAATTACTTGCTGAAGTCTATTTGCTAGTATTCAATTTAAGATTTTTGTATCTATGTTCATTAGGGAGATTGGTCTGTACTTTTCTTCCTCTGTTTTTGATCTACCTGGCTTTGGAATCAGTACCATATTTGTGTCATACCTGCCTCATATGTGTTTCTTGTAGACAATATATGGCAGGATTTTGGTTTCTAATCCACTCCTCTATCTGCTTCTGTTTTATGAGCGAGTTCATCCCATTCACATTCAGAGTTACAATTATCAGTTGTGCCTTCATTGACATTTTTGTATCCTCCCTAGTCCTACCTCTTCTTCTTACACTATGTCCTTTTAAACCAGTGGTTTGCTTTAAGCTGGTATTCCCTATTCCTTCCCTTGATTAACTTCCCTTTCTACCCCCTCCCTTATTATTCTCCTCTTTTTATTTTTAAAGGCCTAATGAATTCCCTCCCCCTTCTTCTTCCCTCCCTTTTTTGACCTCCCTACTCCCCTGCTCCCCTTGGTTTATCCCTTCTGACTTTCTCCATAGGGTTAGATAGAGTTTTATATCCCTATGGATAATATAGCTACTCTTCCCTCTCCAGGTTGATTACAGTGAGAGTAAGGTTTAAATATTAACTCTTAATGCTCTCTTCCTCTCCTTCTTACAAAAGTATTCTTCCCCTCCCCTTCCCTAGCCCTCTTTGTGTGTAATAGAATGTCCTATTTTTCTTATTTTCTCAAGTTTTTCTTAGTGTCCCCTACTATTCACCCTCCTCTTTCCCACCCCCCATATCATCTTAGACCATTTAGTATTCCACCCTCTCCCTATGAATTATTCTTCTGATTACTATAATAGTGAATAGAATTCACTACAGAGAATTATACATAGCATTTCTCCACATAGGAATACATATAATTAGATCTTATTGAAGCCCTTTAAGAGTCAAATTTAAAAAATTATGAGTTTTAGTTCTTTCCCCTCTGTTTCTTATTTACCTTTTGATATTTCTCTTGATTTTTGTGGTTGGATAGCAAAATTTCCATTTAGCCCTGGTCTTTTCTGTGCAAATGCTTGGAAATCTTCAATTTTTTGAATGCCCATACTTTCCCCTGGAAGTATATAGTCAGTTTTGATTGGTAGTTGATCTATGGTTGAAGGCCCAATTCTCTTGCCTTTCTGAATATCATATTCCAAGCCTTGCTGTCTTTTAGAGTAGAGGCTGCCAGATCCTGTGTGATCCTGACTGGTGCTCCTTGATATTTGAATTGTCTCTTTCTGGCTTCTTGTAAGATTTTTTCTTTTACTTGGAAGCTCTTGAATTTGGCTATTATATTCCTGGGCATTTTCTTTTCTGGGTCTAGTGTAGAGGGTGTTCTATGGATCCTTTCAATGTCTATATTGCCCTCTTGTTGTAGAACTTCAGGGCAATTTTGCTGAATAATTTCCTTTAGAATGGAGTCCAAATTTCTATTAATTTCTACTTTTTTCAGGAAGACACATGATTCTCAGATCGTCTCTTCTAGACCTGTTTTCTTGATATGTCAATTTCTCATTGAGATATTTCATGTTTCCTTCTATTTTATCAGTCTTTTGACTTTGTTTTATTTTTTCTTGCTGTCTTGAGAAATCATTAGCTTCTAATTGCTCAATTCTAGCATTTAGGTACTGGTTTTCAGTTATAATCTTTTTGTTTTCCTTTTCAATCTGGTCATTTCTAGTCTTCAGTTGACTTGCCTCACTTTCCAATTGTGAAATTCTGCCTTTTAATCTGTTATTTTCTTGCCAGATCTCTTCCATCTTTCTCATCATCTCAGATTTGAACTCTTCAATAGCTTGTGACCAATTTTCACTATTTTGGGAAGGTTTGGATGTGATTACTTGTTTGTTCTCCTCTGCTGTTTGCTCTGCTGTCTGAACTTTCTCTGTGTAAATGTTGTCCAGTGTTACAGATTTCTTCTTGATGATCTTTCTCTTTTGGGGTTCTTGGGAATGGCTTGCCATTGTTAGCCCTGTGCCCTCTCAGGTTTTTCCTTACACCCAGAGTCTGTTTGCTCTTTCTAGGGTCTTGAAGTCTCAGATCTCTTTGTTCTCAGGGTCAAGCCTTCTGGTGGCCCCCTTATTTGTTCCTCTGTCTGATGCTCCTTTAATAGTTTCAGTGTGCTGTTTTCACAGTCATGCACCCGTCTGCACTAGGTCTTCCCTCAAGGTCCACTCCTGTGCTCAGGATCTGAGTCCACTCCTGCTCTCAGGATCTGTGGACTCAAGAGCATGCTCTTGATCCTGGGCTCAAGGTTTGTGTACAAAGTCCGCACACTTTCTTTAGCCTCTTGGTTTTAAGTATTGCTGCTCTCAGGAACAGACCCTGATGACCCCTGGTAACTACCAAGGACTAGTGTGTGCTCCAACCCTGCTCTATTTCTTGTGAGCTGGCCTTGGCACTATAGGTGGTGTAGGGTGGGGGAGGGGTTGCTCAATTTGCGTTTTAGTAAGAACTATTTCACCCCCTTATAGCATTGAAATGCCCCAGTTCCAGGTACCTTCAATGCTGTGCCCTGTTGTGTAGTCCCTTTGTTCCTCTGGATTTTTTTTAAGTCTTCTTGAGGAGTCATATATGTTTCAATTGGGAGAGGTTGAGCAGTTGCTTTGTACTCAGCCACCATCTTAACCGGGAAGTGTCTGTTGATTTTTTAAAGTTGGAAGTACACAGTTTCTGGCAAAAGCAAACAAGACAACTATAGCAAGTAATTAAAAAGATCACCCACCATGATCAGGTGGGATTTATACCAGGAATGCAAGGATGGTTCAACATTAGGAAAACCATCTATATAATTGACCATATCAACAGTCTAACAAAGAAAAATCACATGATTATCTCAATAGATGCTGAAAAAGCCTTTGATAAAATAAAGCATCCATTCCTATTGAAAACATTGAAAAGTAAAGGAATAGAAGGACCCTTCCTAAAAATAATAAATGTATATATATATATATATATATATATATATATATATATATA
>NW_025353784.1:0-1290 GCF_016433145.1 Gracilinanus agilis
TCATCTCTTTATAGATATATATGTATATATATATATATATTTTTCCCCTGATTTCTTGCTTGCTATAAACAGTATTTTTTGCTACTTTCTCTGATGATTTGCTATCAACTTGGATAAATGGGTTTCTTTACTAAAAAAATAATAAAAAGGTATTTTGAAATGCTAATATGATCCAGCCTAAAACAGTTTAACTACTTTAACATAACATCTTAATTTATATGATCCAAACTTGTTAATGTCCCCCATAGAATGTTGTCTCCCTTTACAGAATATGAGCTGTTTAATGGCAGTAAACATTTCATTTAGGCCTTTATATCCCATACACTTGGCATATAGTATTTTTTTGTTATTGTTGTTCAGTCATTCAGTCATATCCAACTCTTCAAAATCCCGTGATCCATAGCACAACGATACATTCCATGCTGTTTTCTTATCAAAGATACTGGAGTGGTTTACTATTTCCTTTTCCAGGGGATTAAGACAAATAGAAGTCACGCAGAAAGTACTCGAGGTAAGATTTGAATTCAGGTCTTTCTAACTCCAGACCTAATTGACTCTATCTGCTAAACCATCCAGCTGCCTAGTATTATAAATACTAATAACATTAAATAACAGAACTTTTTATAAAAGCTAATTGATTAATTGTTTTATTTACAAACTTGGTGAGGAATTCCCTATGTAAGAGTAGTGATTAATCATACAATTTATAGCCTTGTAGAAAGCAGAAAATTCATGGAAAGTGTTTATAGACAGTTTATTAGATAAAATATGCAGAAAACTTTGTCAAATTTGTAAAAATAAGAGCCATTCCCCAACTGATAAATAGTCAAAAGATATGAATGGACAGTTCTTGGATAAAGAATTCAAAGCCATATATAGGGTGGTTTTTTTAAAATGTTCTCAATATATGCTAACGAATTTAATAAGTTAAGGAAAATGGATGAATTCTTACAAAAGTATAAATTGCATAGAGGAAATAGAACATTAAATAAACCTATTTTAGAAAAAGAAATTGAACAGGTTATAAAAGAACTTCCAAAGGAAAAAGTATCAAGATTTATAAGTGAATTTTACCAAGCATTTAAAGATCATCTAATTTTCATTCTTAAATATATTGATAATATTAATACTTTCAATTTTGCAGCATACTTTATATCAATTATTTCCTTTGATTTTCAAAATTATCCTATGAGTTAAATATGTACCAAAGGTCTGATTATCTCTGTTTTACAACTATTATCAGTAAGAGTATTAGCAACAGTTTTTTATAATTCATACAGGTATACTGTC
>NW_025353785.1:0-2361 GCF_016433145.1 Gracilinanus agilis
CTTCTTCTTCTTCTTCTTCTTCTTCTTCTTCTCTTCCTTTTTTTCTTCCTTCTTCTCCTCCTCCTCCTTCTCCTCTTTCTTTTCTTCTTTCTCCTCCTCCTCCTCCTTCTTCAATCTTCAGTGGGAGGGAGAAAGTATATCTTTGCTAATTGAAAATATAATAAAATTCATTTTCCTTTTAAAAAAGAAAGAAAGAAAACAACATGGAGACACAACCACAAAAGCCAGGTTCAGAAATGGACCATGACATAGTGTGTTCTCTGTCAGCAGCCTAAACTCCTCAATTCTATTTTCCATTCTTAATAACATCAGGACTAGTAGTTACCCTCAAAAAGAAAAATGGGTTTAGAACTAAATTTTGGGTAGATCTCTATACTGAATATTTCCCCAATTAGAATATATAGTCTCTGAGTACACAAGTTACTGTTAACTTTGTCTTTGTGTCCTCAGTCCTTAGCACAGTAGCTAGCATTTACAGCCAATTAGCATTTTTTTTGTCATTTATAGTTTTTAATTTATCATTTAACTTTAGTATAATAACCACCAAGTAGTCCTATTTTCCTCCAGATTCCTTTCTGAACCATTTTTCTTCTGTATTTTTCTAAATTTTGTTGCACTTCTTTTATTATTAAAATTTACCTATTTATCAAATACATATATAGTAATTTTTATTTTCTTCATTCTGTATCACTTCATATAAGTTCCTATATTTTCCTAGATTCTTTATACTTGCTAATGATGCAATAAAAAGTAATGTATTCTTTTTTATGTTTTGTAATAGTATTTTATTTTTCCCCAATTACATGTAAAAACATTTTTTAATTTATTGTTTAAAAATTTTGAGTTCCAAATTCTCTCCCTCTTCCTTACTCTGTCTAACCACCACCCATCTGTGAGAAAGCAAGCAATTTGACAGAAACTTTATATGTGCAATAATGCTAAACACTTTTCCATATTAGTCATCTTATGGAAGACATCTCAAACCCTAAAAAAGGGAAAAAACAGAGAAGAAAGTGAAATATAGTATGTTTTGGGAAAACTGAAATACCAAAATTTTAAGTGAATTACTCAGTGCCATACTGCCAGTGTCTAATACAGGATCTGAAGTCAAGTTTTCCTGATTTCAAATCTAACATTCTATCTACTGTGACATCTCAGCAGGCAGGTTAAACCAGGTTGAGAGTAACCAGTAGACCTCAAACCCATTGATAAGTTAGGGGAATGTCTACCCCAAGCATGTGAAGACTTCCCCTGGTGGAATGGGCAAATGAGAATAATTTGTTCCA
The DNA here is from genome assembly GCF_016433145.1 of Gracilinanus agilis. Classification (NCBI taxonomy): domain Eukaryota; kingdom Metazoa; phylum Chordata; class Mammalia; order Didelphimorphia; family Didelphidae; genus Gracilinanus; species Gracilinanus agilis. The sequence continues at coordinate 1,287 of NW_025353785.1, forward strand.
ACAGCCATGAAAGTGGTAGAAGCAGGCGCTATGGAGTGCTTAGAGTTTAAGCAAACGTAGAAGGCTCAAAGGTCATCCACCTCTACTTGAACAAAGTTGTCAACTGTCAAGGGGTCAACTCTGCCCAACTTAAATCTACCCTGGGATGTTATTAGTCCTCTTCAAAAATGAAAGACAAGGCTTCCGGGTTAAGATGGCGGCAGAGTAAGAAGCAGCTCTTAACCTCTCCTGACCGAAACATACAAAACTCCTCAAGGGGACATAAAAACAAGTCCAGACGAACGGAGGAACCCCACAACAGGGCACAGCGTGGAAGGTACGTGGAATCGAGACATTTCCAAGCTAAAAAGGGCTCTCACTCACTCAATCGCGAGCTGAGCAACCGCCCCACCCCCACCCCCTCCACACTCACCTATAGCTCCGAACCCAGCTAAAAAGAAATAGAGCAAGTTTGGGGCACCCATCGAGTCATCAGCAGCTCCGGGACCTGTTCCTGACAGCAGCAAGACTTAGGACCCCATTAAGTCAAAAAAAAGCACGCGAAATCTGAGCGCGCGCGCCAGAGCAGGACGCTGGGCGCGCAGAGTGCCGGCTGAGTAGAGGCGTGGGTGGAGGCAGAACTAAGCCTAAGTGGGGAACCAGTGCAGACGGGTATACGACTGTGGAAGCAGCGCCCTGAGACTTGTAAAGAAACCTCCAGCAGAGGATCAAGCAAGAGGGCCCACCAGGGGGCTTGACCTTGGAAAAAAACCAGAATTCAGACCTCAGGAGCCAATAGATTGGGAACAGACACTGAGCCCGAGGATAAAGCTGAGAAGCTGCTGGGCTAATGATGGCTACTCAGCATCAGGAGGTTCAGAAGAGAAAGAATAATAACAAAAAGAAGAAGTCTTTAACACTCGACAGCTTTTACACAGAGAAAATCCAGACAACCGAGCAAACAGAGGAGGAGAACAAACAAGCATCCGGACCCTCCTCAAATAAGGAAAACTCCTCACAAGCTATGGAAGAGTTCAAAACTGAGATTCTGAGGAAAATGGAAGAGATCTGGCAAGAAAATAACAGTTTAAAAGGT
>NW_025353786.1:0-3088 GCF_016433145.1 Gracilinanus agilis
CTCTGTCTCTATAGATATCTACCTCAATTTCTATAGAAATATAGATGTTTATATGTGTATATATCTATAGGAATATATATTTACATCTAAAGATAGAGATATGTATGTATAGCATGTGTACATATGCACATGTGTCTATATGTTCACATATGTGAGGATATACGTATATATCGTTATTAACCTGTTGCATCCCCCATTGGAATATGAACTCCTTGAAGTCAAGGACTGTCTCCCTAGCTCTAGAGCTTCCTGTATCCTTATTAAATGCTTATTGACTTACATTTCAAGAAAAAGGCAAAATTCTTTCTAATAATGAGTTAGTATTCTATGATAAATTCCTTCCTTTTGCCTCTAAAGGGGATTCTATTTGTCTGCTGGTAGTGATAGCTAAGTAGACTGATCTAGTTAATGTTAATCACCTATTAGTTACCACCCTGATTACCCAAGTCAGTGCCCTTATTCCCTGGCACCCCACCTGAAGGATGTGGCTAGGGTCATCCATGTGTAGGAGAAGTTCCCTTGGCAAGTAGTTTGAAAGAAGAATCAGACTGTGAAGAGGAAGTCAGGCTAGGACAGGCTAGGCTCAAACCCCTAAAATGCCAGGCCAGAGTGCCCAGGGTTCTTGTTCTAGATCAGAGTAAGAATGAACTTAGGGCATATGTGTAGGGGATATACTGTTCCTTCTAGCTATATACCTGCTCCTGTCTTAAAGCCTGGGATGAATGGATGAGGGTGGAAGGGGGATAAAAAGGAGAAATGGGAAGCTCATGAGTTCTAGGACTAAGAACTCACCCCTCTGGGTCAAGATGCAGTGCAGAGCTAGGGCTGGGAGCCAGGAATTGAAGAGAGAAAGCACAGCTTGAAGTAAAGGCAGGGAGACCAGATGTGGAGAAATACCCAGGAGCCCATGCTCATTGGAGTAGTGGATCAAAAGCCCGTGCAACCTTTCTAATACAATGTCAAATAATGGGGCTGATAATGGGCATCTTTGTTTTACTCCTGATCTTATAGCGAAGACTTCCAACTTATTCCCATTAGAAATAATGTTTGCTGATGGTTTTTAGTATATATTTCTTATTATTCCAAGGAAAAATCCATCTATACCTATGCTTTCAAGTGTTTTTTAATAGGAAATGCTTTTGTATTTTTTTCAAAAGCCTTTTCCACATCTACTGAAATTAATATGATTTTTATTATTTCCATGTCGATATAATCAACTATGTTATTTTATTTCCCATATGTTAAACCATCTCTGCAAACCTTTATCTAGATCTTATTTGGTCACAATGTATGATTTTTGTTCAAAACTGGCCTCAGATACTTCCCAACTGTGTGACCCTGGGCAAGTCACTTAACCCTCTTTGCCTAGTCCTTACCACTCTTCTGCCTTGAAACCAATACACAGTATTGATTCTAAACTGGAAAGTAAGGGTTTAAAAAAAAACAAAAAGAAACTAAAGGATGAACAATAAGAAAGACAAATGATATAAGACTCGCGAACTTGGAACAATATAATAAATCACATTTCCAGAGGGAAGGGGAAGGGAATAAGCATTTAATAATAAGTTTTTACTATGTGCCAAGCATTATATTATACTAGTTATTGTATTATTATAATATATTTATATAATAATATGTTACATATATTATAATATAAATATTATACTAATCATAATAATATATTATACTAAAATTATACTAAGTGCTTTACAATCTCATTTGATCTTCATGACAACCCTAAGAGTGAGTTAGGTGCTTTTATTATCCTCATTTTACAGTTGAGGAAACTGAGACAGCTAGCCGTTAAATGACTTATCGAGGATCACACAGCTAGTATGTTTCTGAGGCTGGATTCAAACTGGAGTCTTCCGGATTCCAGGTCTAGTGGCTCTATCCACTGTATCACCAGCAGTATAAAGGATAAAAGATAAAGAATGCTCCCCACCTCCCAACAGAGGGAATGAGACATATTTTCAGATATGGCTAATGTAGGGATTTATTTTACTTACCTATCACAATTTTGTTACAAGAGTTTTTTCTTTTATTTCAATTTGAAGGGAGAAGTGAGAAAAACTAAAAATTGAATCATAATTGAAATTTAATTGGAAAAAAAGTGGAAAGGTTCAGTCCAGATTATTTGGAAATTCCCTACGACATTTGGATGAGTGTACTCTCCTTTCCAAGGCAGGCAGATTTGCTTTCCCCTATTTACTTATTAGCACGGTGATTTTGGACAAATCATGGCTCCTTTCTAGGTCTCTGATTCTTCCTCTATAAATGAAAGGATTGAGAAGGATTGTTTCTGAGGTTCCTCCCAGTGTTGACATTCTGGGATTCCTGTCACTCGACAGGCCAGGATGGGCTGACTACTTCTCTGGTCACCATGGTAGAAGCACATGCCCTTGTGAGGCTGGTGCCTTTCTGGGAGATGCACCATCTGATGCAGAGCTGTCAATGGGGGGAAGGGCTGGGCCTCTACGGTCCCCACTTTCACATACTTGGCAGCTCTGAAGGCCTGCCCAGGAGACAAGGTAAGCCTTGCGCTTAGATCCCTTGCCAGCTCTGTGGTTTTCCCATAAATGAGTTATAACATGGAGGAGGGAGGGAAAAGGGAGGAGGAACTCACCTCCTTCTTCTCTCCAAAGGGTTCTGACCTCCCCTTGAACTTGGAGGAAAAACAGCCCCTTCAATTAGCCAGAGCAGCTATCTCCCCTTCCCTTCACTGTCAGCAGCTCTAGGGAAGGAGAGGTTGACAGGTTCCTTCTGACCTCCTCAAAGAAGGCTGCCAGACTCCTGGAGGGCTCTTCCCATTTTCCTTCTTGGCTTGTCACTCCATTCTTTGGGGGCTGGGACATCTGGTCCCTTATTTATGCAAGATCCTCCGGGTCTTCCTGACCAACAGTTACAAGGAACACAAGCCTAATAAAAGCAATGATGTATGTCCTTGTCTTTCCATACGCAGTCAAGAGCATCCTTTATATTCCAATGTGTACAAAGCCTGGTGTAAAGCACCACACAGGAGCATAGATTAGAACCGAATTCAGGGTGTAAGGGACTAGGCATGCCTCTTTCCTCAAAGATGTTTTCT
>NW_025353787.1:0-2792 GCF_016433145.1 Gracilinanus agilis
TGTGGTTAAACTGATAATGATTCTTGGGTTCATTTCCTGGCATTTTCTACAAGAACCCAGAGCGGGCTCTGGGGACTTACTTTCTCCTGGCTGTTCAGCTCCTGGTAGGGAATGTGCGCCGGCAGGTAGGTGTGGAGGAGAGCACAGAAGGCCAGGCCGTCGCTCCAGCTGCTGCTGAAATTGGTGATATCGATGTTCTGTGGAGGGAAAAAAAAGGCTGTGATCACCCACCGTGAGAAAAGGGCCCCTGCTGGACAGGGCCAGAACCTCCCGCAGTCCTCATAAATTAACTGGGAAATTATTAATAATAATAATAAAATTAATAACGATGACGATAAAGATAATGGTTACAGTCAGGAAGACCCGAGATCAAACCCAACCTCAGACACTTACTAACTGTGTGACTATGGACAAGTCGCTTGACCATGTTAGCCTCCATTTCCTCATCTGTGAAATGAATTTGAGAAGGAAATGGCAAACCCAAGAAAACCCCCAAAGGGCTCAAGAAGAGTCTGACACAACTGAAAAGGACTAAACAACAAATGACAAGGTGTTTAAAATGTACATAGTGTATGCCATTTGAATTTCATAATAACTCAGCGAGTTGTTTGATTATTCTAGTATTATTTATCCCACTATTTTTAGTATACTAATATTTTATTATCCTGTTATTTTATTATCTATTCTATTCTTTTTATTATTCTAGTATTATTTATTCTATTTTTAATATTTCAGTATGATTTATTCTATTATTTATTATCCTATTATTTTAAATTATCCTGTTGTTTTATTATTTATTCTATTCTTATATTTAATTATTTATTCTATTAGTTTTGTTATTCTATTATTTTTATTATTCTATTATTATTCATTCTATTATTTTATGATCCTATTAATTTTATTACTCTAGTATTATTTAGTCTATTATTTTTATAATTCAATCATTATTTATCATCCTATTATCTTATTATTTATTCAATTATTTTTATTATTCTATTATTATTCATTCTATTATTTTAATATCCTATTATTCATTCAATTATTTTTATCATTTGTTATTATTTATTCTATTATTTTATTATTTCAATTATTTTTATTATTGTTCATTCTATTATTTTATTATTCTATTACTTTATTATTCTGTTATTATTTATTCTATTATTATCCTATTATTTTATCATTATTGGTTCTATAGTTTTTATTATTTTAATTATTTTAATAGTTTTGTTATTCTGTTATTTTATTATTTATTCTATTATTTTTATAATTCTACTATTTATTCTATTATTCTATTCTAATTTATTCTATTTTATTGCTCTATTATATGCTTTCTATTATTTATTATCCTATTATTATTTATTCTGCTATTTTTATTATTCTATTATTATTTATTACTCCATTATTATACATTCTATTTTTATCTCCACTTTATAGATTAAGAAAACTGAGGCCCAAAGTAGTTAAGTGAAGATGGTCAGGGCTTTTGAAAGGTTGATATTTTTGAGTTATCGGGGACAGAATCGTAGCCTTGTAGAGTCATAGGGGATGGAGTGCTGGGCTTGGAATTAGAAGACCTCAGTTCTAATCTCACCTCACAGACTTACTTGCTGTGTGACCCACAGCTAATCATGTAGCCTTTCTGGGTCGTGGTTTTCTCATCTGTAAAATGGGAATAATAAAATCTGTCATTGCTCTATCTCCCAGGGTTCTGGTAAGGATCAAAGGAGAGGGCACCCACAGAGCGCTTTTCCAGCCTTAAGTCTGATGTAATGTTAGCTGTCACCATCGTTACGTTGGCCTAAGGGTTCTTCACTGTGAATCCGTTTTAAAGATATCTTGATAACTGCATTTCAGCATAATTGGGTTTTTTTTTTGTAATCTTATGCATTTTATTGTATGTATTTAAGAATATGATTCTGAGGAGTCCATAGACCAGGCTGTCTGCCAAGGGTGTCCATGACACCAAAAAGGGGAAAAATCCCTGACTGAGTCAAACACCTTCATTTTACCAAGAAGGAAACTGACGTCCAGAGAAGTTATATCATTGTAGATGGCAGATTTACTTGAGCGGTCACCAAGTCCAGCCCCTGCCTTTTATTTTACTTTTATTTCAACATTTTATATTATATGATTTCAGCCCCTGAATTTTAAAGATGAGAATGAAAGCCCTAAGAAGTCAACTCATCTAAGGTCACACCGCAGGTAAATAGCAGAGACAAGATTCAAACCTAGGTCATCGATGATCCCAAAACACAGATGGTCATAATAATGAGAACATTAGTTAACAGTCTCATAAAGCTTTAAGGTTTACAAAGAACTCTGCCTATGTTATCTCAACTGATCATCAGAACTTGCTGGAGGTAGGTGTAGCCATTATCTCTATTTTATAGATAAGAGAAACTGAGGCAGGCTAAGGCTAAGTGACTTGCCCTGAATCACACAGCTAATAAATGTCTAGGGTAGGATTTCAGCTCTGGTCTCTTTGACTCTTGAGTCCTGTTTGGCTCTAAGCCTCAAGTCACCTCTAGAATAGGAAGGAGAGAGAACCTCTGGGGCTCCTGAGGATGAAGGAGTATTATTAACATAGACTGGAGACATGACCCCTACTGTACTAAAAAGGAAAGCTAGGAATCCATCCTGGGAGCTACCACAACATCTCCCCAATCTGGATGCTTGCTTGGAAGTCTGTAGCAGCCCCCTACTCAGCTATAAAGAATAACTTTTCTTTCTTCTTTTTCCTTTCTTTTTCCTTCCTTCCTTCCTTCCTTCCTTCCTTCCTTCCTTCCTTCCTT
>NW_025353788.1:0-4224 GCF_016433145.1 Gracilinanus agilis
AAGACCTGAGTTCAAATATGGTTTCAGATCTTACTAGCTGTGTGACCCAAGGGCAAATTATTTAATTTCTCCCAGTCTCAGTCTCCTTATCCAAAAAATGGGGATTTATGTTTTACATGATAGTACATGTATAACCCAAATTGAATGTTTGCCAACTCCAGGACGGGGAGGAAAGGGAAGAAGAGAGACAATTTGGATCATATAACTTTGGAAAACTTATATGGAAATTTATTACAGGTAATTGGTAAAAAAAATAAATAATAAGCAAATAAATTGAAAAATGGGAATGATAATAGCATCTACCTTTAAAGATGGTGAATGAGAGTAGTGTGGATAAAATGAGTTACTATTTGTAAAGTATTTTGAAAACCTTAAAGTACAATATAAATGTTAGCTATTGTTGTTATTAATATTCAGGAGTCCCCCAATCAACTTGGTGAAGTTTAAAGATGAATTCTTTGGTCAACTTAGTGAAATCTAAGGATGGTCATTCTTTCTCTGAGACTTTTAGTATACTTCCTATTGAAGGTGCTTTCTGGATGTACCCAGAAACACGTCCCTCAGGAAGAGATTTCCTTTGTCTCATCAACTGGAGATCTTGGTTGACTCTGGTTGTATGGGGTCAAAATCATTTTCTTTCTGTTGGGCTGATAAAAGAGAGTCTTCATTTCAGACTTGGTCGTTTTGAAAATACTTACCCTTACCTTTGGAGACCTAGTTATGAACTATATTAATTTCTATCCTAAGGTTACCCAAGGAAATACAGGTCTTAGGGATGGGAGCTGCACCTGTGAATTCAATGATACAGGGATCTTTTGGGTGAGCCAACTCTCTCTACCAATGCAGGTGGGCACCTTCTTGGCAATTTAAAGTCCTAGAGAGTGACCTATTGTATTTTCAGGTTAAGTAACTTGCCCAAGTTTTAGTGCCAATATGTTTCACAAACAAAATTGAAACCCAGGTCTTCCTGACATTTAAATCCAGCTGTCTTTTCACTATTCCACCTTGCCTCTGAAACTGAGCCCGGTCCATGTAAGCCTATCAACTCTGGGTTTGGGGTCATGGGTTTTAATTTTTTTTAATGTTACATTCTGTGGTAGAGAACAGGTGCTCTCATTTCAGCAAAACAGCCTAAGGCTTTGCCCAAAGAAAGTTCTACCAGAAGAAAGCACAAAGAACAGATGGCTCTATTAGCCTTGGGGTCTTGACTCCATTCAGTTCATTAACCATCCTTAAAGAGCAAATACTCCTAACCATTGTGGATGTTCAAAAGAATATGGCGCACACTCAGAAGGCAATTTGAAAAGGAGAACTCCAAAAAGGCATTGAGCCAATGGATCAGGGTTGAAATAAACCCAATAGCTCCCAAGCTGACTACCCTGACGGGGGCATGACGTTTTGGGACATGAATTCTTAAGTGCCGTGGATACATTTGCCTGTCGCTGACTTTGAACGCTCTTCTTATTGTCCTTCGTGAATGTAAAATTCATCATTGCAATATTTAAAAGTTACCCATTACTAAAAATGAATATTTATTTTCTAGGTTGGCAGATTAGACTACACCACAATGAAAGATACTATTCTCTGGGCTCTGTAACTGCACCAGCAACCAGTCTGGTTATTATCTTAGAGATAAGTGCTATTAATATTGTGTTTATTGACTGACTAATTGAATGTGCTGACTGTTTTAATTAAGATAGACCTCTCTCCATCAAATTCTATATACATTCTTCCCACATTCCTCTTTCTACTAGTATTTGCTTCCCCAACGCTGTCTAAATATTTCTCTCTCCCCTACCCCTATTTCGCTCCACATGGATATCTTTCTCTAGATAGTACCTTTTTAAAATTCTCCTTTGATTAAATTCCAAGAGTCACCAGCTCAGTTACCATGAAGTTCACTAGCCTATGGCAAAAAAAATAGAAATTAAATATATATGTATGTGTGTGTACACGTGTGTGTGCACACATATATTATGGCTCCTTAACTTTCTGGAAAATCCATCTGCCTCTCTAAGGCATTGTTAAGGAAGTATGCACAAGTATTTGATTTTTTTGACCATGAGTAGCCAGCCTGAAAAACTCAAGGAGACAGTCATAGGTGCCCAGTGCCAACACTTGAAAATAATTATAGGAAAAGTCATGGGAAGCAGATGTAGGAAAGACACCTTTTAAGGTTTTTCTACTGACAGGGTGGAACCAGCTGTCAGGCAGGTAGTTGTTGAAACAAATTATATTTAACTTAATTACTTTCTATATAAACACAGCTTATACTCTCTTATCCAACAGGCCAATTTCTTCATACTAGAAGGAAACTTTACCTAAAGTCCCAAATACCATAAAGACTAATCCAAGAAGAAGTTGCAATCCTAAAAAGAGATCTCTTAAATAATAACGACAGCAGTAATAATTAGTATTCTTTGTCACATTAAGGTTTACCAAGTACTTTGTAAATGTATGTTTTTTCCTGGGAGGTAGGTGCTATTATTATCCCTGTTTTACAGATGGGGAAACTAAGACAGGCAGAAGTTAAGTGAATTGTTGAGGGATGTACAATTATTAGATTATTGTTTTTTTCTTGATTTTTTTCAATTACACATAGAAATAATTTTTAACAATTGTTTTCTGACATTTTCTGATCCAAATTCTCTCCCTCCCTCTCTCCTCTCCCCTCTCCTTGAGACGGCAAATAATCTGAAACAGTTTATATCAGCATATCCGTGCAATATATATTTCCATATTCCTCATGCCGTGAAAGAAGACACATATGGCACATATGGAGAAAATTCATGAAAGATATCAAGATATAAAGTATGCATTCAGTCTCTCATAGTTCCTTCAATGGTGGTGGACATTTTTCAGCTAGTAGGTTTTTGAAGTTCAGTTTGAACTCAGATATTTCTGACTCCATGTCCAACACTCTAAATCGCTTATAAATATAGCATTAAGTATGGTTTTTTTTCCTCTCAAAGAGGAAAAAAATACCAAAAATAATGAAAAAAATTATCAAACAAAAAATCTTTTTATATTTTAACAATTATGAGGGAAATTTTCTTTTAGTCTTAGACCTTTGTTTTTAATCTTATTTTGTGTCATGGAACCCTTGGCCAGTCTAAAGAAACTAATGGGTCCCTTCAAAGAATGATATTTTTGTGACAGAGTGCCAGGACCCTGGTATCAGGAAGACTATCTTCTTGAATTTAAAGCTGTACTTAGACACTATGTGACCCTGGACAAGTCACTTAACCCTGTTTGCCTCACTTTTTCATCTATAAAATGATCTGGAGAAGGAATGGCAAACTACTCCAATATCCTTACCAAGAAAACCCAAAATGGGGGTCCCAAAGAGTCACACGTAACTGATAAAAGATTGAAGAACAAAAATAAAATACACAGGAGCACATAGGAAAATAATTATATTTAATAATTTGATTTTTTCCTATGCTGGTACACAGACTCCCTGCAATCTATCCATGGACCCAAATCTGTGGCCCCCAAATTGAGAGTCCCTGTTCTGTAATATATTCCCTTGGGCCTCAGTTTCCTTAATTAGAAAAGAACAATTCTTATACCACCAATTTCATGGAGCTGTTAACTGAACAAAAATACACGTGAAAGCTTTGTAAACTGTAAAGCACTACATATACATGAACAGATGGGCATTTAGTAAATGCCTCTCAGATTGACTGGTTGAGAGGCCACTTCAATTTACAATTCAACGTAGTAGCAAATTACAGAAAAGCTTCAGAATAAAACTGCAAGAAAAAATAATAAAGAAAACCATTTGTTGCTGATGTTGTAGAAAGGCTTCCTACTGGGGTGGAAAGGCTATATGAGATGATGACCTCAAGGTCTCATCCAGATTCAGACTTCTATGATCATAAGAACTAACAATGGTCTTCCCCCTCCCCCTCCCCAGAAATACACATTAGGACTAAATCTGCAGCTGCACTGTGTAATCTCAGGCAAAATTGTGCATTAGAAAAAATATAGTTTTCATAGGTGATCCTTGACCCTGGCAGAGCTTTTAGGTACCATCATAAAGCTAGTACCCTCACAGGATAAGCAGCCCTGAGAAGGGCTCATCAAGCCCTGGCATCAGAAGGGCCAGTCCTCCCTGAACCATCCATCCAGTCCTCCCTGAACATGCTCCCTGAACACACAGCTTTCTTCATCTATTTTTTGTGTCCATCTTTGGTGTCCACCTGCCACCTAACTCTCACC
>NW_025353789.1:0-1018 GCF_016433145.1 Gracilinanus agilis
ATGAAAGCTAGAGGAGATCTCAGAAGTCATCTTATCATCTCCCCACCACCATTTTATAGATGAGGAAACTGAGGCCCAAGGGAAACAGAGGCTTTCCTAAGGTCACATTGCTAATAAGTACAAAGGTAGGATTCAAACCCAGATCCTATAAATTTCACCCCCAGTGTTACGTGCCATACTCCCTCCTAAGGAACATGAAATTATCGGAAAATAAAAGCAAATTAATTTTCATTTCTTTCTATTTCATAATTTTCCCCTGGCATCTTGGGGAGAGGGAAATCTAGACATAATGTGGAGGGTGTAAATCCTTATAGCCCCAAGTCCATGGAGCTATTTCCTCCAACACAGTATATTCACTATAAGGAAGTCGAAACCGGAACACAGATTAGAATAGAGCAGGAGTGGAAGTTGAAAGGAGCTTGGCAGACACTGAATAATGAATAACATCCACATGTTTCATTCCAAGTGTAAATGGAACAGCTGGAATAGAGCTTCTTTCACTAACACTTTAGGGACACAAAAGACTCCATTTGCTCATGGAAACAGATCTAAGAGTAAGCCACAGCTTGAGTGATTCCAGGTGGGCCGTGGGGGGATCGTGGAGCAAAAGGCACTCGGATTATCACCGAGACAAAATGGCAGCCCTGCCTTGGTGGCATACACAACAGAGCACAATAAGTTACATGTGAGATGTTTCAATCTTTGAAGAAAAACAGTGGACTTAAGCCAAAAAATTCGGCTGTTGGGTTCAGATGGCCTCAACAATCAATTTGTACCAAATCATCCTTAAAATAAATACTTCAGGCCTGTTGACCAGGACAGCCAGCACTCATGTCTATAGCATCTTCATAGTTCTTTGAATGAACCCTCTCCCCCAGTTGTCTTCCCTATGATTCTCCCTTGAATCTTCTTCCTCTTTTCTTCCCTGTTGTTTTTTTTTCCCCACCTGTGGCACTTTCTCCAGCCTTAAGAGAAAGAGAATTATTATATAAAATTATTATATAATTTTTATTATATA
>NW_025353790.1:0-7744 GCF_016433145.1 Gracilinanus agilis
TTAATAAATGTTAAAAAAATAAATAAATAAATGAAAATTGTACTTTAAAAAATATTTTTTAATAATTGCTTTAACTTCCTCTTCATGAGAGATGGGGTCTCCTTTTTCATCTTTGGTACTGTTAATTTGGTGCTCTTCTTTCCTTTTTTTATTAGATTGACCTATACTTTGTCAATTTTATTTGTTTTTTCAAAGTACCAGCTTCTAGTCTTATTTATTAATTCAATAGTGATTTTACTTTTGATTTTACCTTCACTCTGTGTGTGTCTACTGGCCTCATGTGTGATTCTTGTAGACAAAATGTGGTAGGATTTTGGCTTTTAATCCACTCTGCTATTTGGTTCTGTTTTATGGATGAGTTCATCCCATTCACATTCAGCATTATGACTATCATCTGTGTATCCCCCAAGATTTTGAAATCATCTCCTAATTCTTCCTTTTGTTCTTTTGCTATTTCCTTTTAAACCAGTGGTTTGCTTTTAATCAGTCCCTCTAGTTCCCACCCTTATTTTACTTCCCTTTCTTCCCCTTCCCTTTTTGTTCCCCTATTGTTATTTTTTAGGGTCTATTAAGTTCCCTCCCCCCCTCTTTTTCCCTCCCTTCATGTACTCCCTGCCCCACTTCCTCCCCTTGGTTTTTCCCTTCTTACTTTCCCTTTTGGGTAAGATAGAATCGATACCCAAATGGATCTAGCTGCTCTTACCTCTCTGTATTGATTCCACTGATAGTAAGGTTTAAGTATTACCTACTAAGATTATCTTGCTCTCCTTGTAATAGTGTTATTCTCCTCCCCTTCTCATATGTCTCTTTGTGTAGTATAGATTATCCTATTTTCTCATTCCTTCAAGTTTCTCTTGGTGCCATCTTCTATTCCCCTACCCCTTTTCATTTCTTCTTTTTTGTGTATCATCTTAGACCACTTAGTACCCCAACCTTTCCCTGTGTATAGTTAATGTAAATTACTATAATAGTGAATATAATTTTTGAGTGTTACAAATAAGATTTTTCCATATTGGAATATAAGTAATTTGATCTTATTGAAGCCCTTATGGAAGAACCTTTAAATTTCTTCCTCTTTCCCTTCTCTTATTTATTTACCTTTTATGTTTCTCTTGATTTTTGCAATAGGATATAAAATCTTCCACTTATTTCTGGTCTTTTCTTTATAAATATTTGGAAATCTTCTATTGTGTCAAATGCCCATACTTTTCCTTGCAAGTATATAGTTAGTTTTGATGGGAAGGTGATCCTTGGCTGTACACCCAATTCTCTTGCCTTTCTGAATATCATATTCCAAGCCTTCCAGTCTTTTAGTGAGGAGGCTGCCGTATCCTGTGTATTCTTGATTGGTGTTCCTTGATATCTGAATTATCTCTTTCTGGTTTCTTGTAATATTTTCTCCTTAAAATGGAAGCTTTTGAATTTGGCTATTATATCCCTGAGGGTTGTCTTTTGAGGATTTAGTGTTGAGGGTGTTCTATGGACTCTTTCAATGTCTATTTTGCCTTCTTGTTGAAGGATATCAGAGCAGTTTTCTTGGTTATTTTCTTGTAATATGATGTCCAGATTCCTATTTGTCTCTGATTTTTCAAGTAGACCAGTGATTCTCAGATTGTCTCTTCTAGACTTGTTTTCTTGGTCTGTCATCTTATCAGTGAGATATTCCACATTTCCTTCTAATTTGTCATTCTTTTGACTTTGCTTTATTAATTCATGCTCTCTTGTGAGATCATTGGCTTCTACTTGCCCAATTTCTAGTCTTTAAAGACTGGTTTTTGGCTATAATCTTTGATTTTCCTTTTTGATCTGGTCTATTTGGCTGTTCATAGCTTTTAGCTGGTCATTTCTAGTCTTCAATTTGCTTATCATTTCATTGGATTTCTAGACCTCAATTTTCAATGATGAAAGTCTGCCTTTTAAACTGTTATTTTATTTTTGTACTATTTCCCACTTTTCTTGCCAAATCTCTTCCACCTTTCTCATGATCTCAGAATGGAACTCTTCAATTATCAATTTTAATTTTTTGGGAAGGTTTGGATGTGTTTACTTGTTTGTCCTCCTCTGCTGTTTTTACTGTGCTCTGTTTTTTTTCTCAGTAAAAATTATTCAGAATTAATGTCTTTCTCTTGTTCCTTTAGGTGGTTGGTATTTCTTTAGTATTGCCAGTCATCACTATGCTGGTTTTTGCTTCCCTCAGAAGTCTGAGTGAAGAGGGAAGGCTCTCGGAGTATGAAGCTATGAAGTGGTTTTTGTCTGAGGCTACTTTTTGAGTCTGCTGTCTTTCTGCTGAGTGCTGCCCCACTTCCCTCTCCTTGGCCAAGGTGCATACCCTAAAGTTTCCTCTGGTTTCATGTCTAGCTGCTCTCAGGAGTATTTTAATCAGGTTCCAAGAACTTAGAGATTTTCTCACACCACTTTAATTCTGGTATGCTGGCTGTGACTCAAGCACAATAGGTGGGAAGGGGGAGTGTTGATCAGTTTGCATTTTGGTGAGAGCTAATTTACCCATTTTTAGAGGAAAAAATGCCCAAATCCCATGTACCTTCAATGCTGTGCCCTATTGTGGTGTCCCTCCATTCATATGAACTTGTGTTTGTTTTGTTTTTTGTTCTTTTTAGGTATCATATAGCTCTATGGTGAGGAGAGTAAGGGTTCTCCAACTATTCTGCAGCCATCTTAATCCAGAAGTCAAGAGAGCAATTTAATAAAACACTTAGTTTAATTTGATAATTATAGATAGAAAAATAGAAAGGAGGGAAGAGAGATTATTATTTTAAAACCCTATGACTATACCTAAATTATGAACACTATCTAAAATTTCTAAAACAACATGTTTTACTGTCTTCGAGGACAGGTACTTCTTGCCTACTCAGACCAGGCCTATCTATCCTATACTAACTAAAATTGATTCACTAACTATCTATCTTCCTAATTAAACAGACATTCATCATCAATGAACTCCTTAAATCCATTTCTCTATCCCAAATGTCAGTAGTGAAACTGCCTGTAGCAGAGACCAACCTCCTGTTCTCTAGATATCCAGAGGCAAAAGCCTTCTAATTTCCAACTGTTCCTTCTTTAAGTCCCTTGTCTCCTAGGTAACAGAATCTTCAGCACTGGCTCACTGGTACCTGCCAGTTCTGCTTCACTTAGAAATCTTTCTGCTCTCTTGCCTCTTAAAGAGACAGGGGGAGAGATTAAGAAAATCTCTTTAACAATCCTATGTACACATCCAGTAACATTAACTAATGTTTGGCTGACATGTTCATCATCCATTGTCAGTCCCCTCTATTTTCTGCCTCTCATCTCTATGTATCTCAGTAGAAACTTCAACTGTTGAATAATTCTAGAGCTTTTGGTGGTGAGTATTTTATTTCCCAGGTCTTTAGTAACTGTGACTTCTAAGAAGACAGAAGAGCACTACCCACAAAAGAAATGCCAGGTAACATTTCCTCAGGAGCTGATCCCAAGCATGATGGCTACAGGGCTTGGGCTAATAGTAGGAACTATAATCAGGGCAAGGGACAATAAAGATTTCCCCTCTCAGTGTTCTTAGCCTAACATGCCTCTTTGTTACAGTTTTGTTGGGGGTAAAAAAAAGTGAGCCCCTTCTTCATGATGATTGCTTCCTTTTGTGATGACTATGGGACTTGAGTTGAAAGTGAGAATGGTCTTCTTAGTAGGGCTAGAGAGAAATTATTGCTATTTCCACAACTCTTAGAGTCAAAGTCTTGGACAATCTCCTTTAGGAACTGAGGGGAGATAGTGATAGAGGTGATGTTGATGGTTCGACTTGGCTGCCATATTAGTGTTTCCTCCTTCCTTCCCTCCCTTTCTCCTTCCTTCTCTCTGTCTCTGATCTCTGCTTCTTTCTGTCTCTATCTCTTCTCTATTTGTCTTTGTCTCTCTGTCTCTGATTCTCTGTCTCTCTGATTCTATCTCTGTTTCTGACTCTCTGACTGTCTGTCTCTGTGTCAGTCTGTCTGTCTGTCTGTCTGTCTGTCTGTCTGTCTGTCTGTCTCTCTCTTTCTTTCTCTCTCTCTCTCTCTCTCTTTCTCTCTCTCTCTCTCTCTGTCTCTCCCCCCACAAGCTATTGCAGCTAAATGGGATCATCTGTCCACTCTGTAGGTGGCCTATTGCAGGGACTTTAAGGTCCATCCCAGGTCTAAATTCCATAAAAGTCTCAGACTTTACATGATAATTCATCTTAATGAGATGAGAAGAAGCAATGATCAGACTCAGTTGGAACAAATTAAGATTTTTTAAAAATACTCACAGATTATGCTTATATTTGGGGGAAGGAAAGTGATTGAAAATTATCTTCTCTAATAATTCTCTGCCAAAATATGTGCAATAATTATATAATTAAACAATTCATAATTCTAAGTCATGGTTTTACATAATCTCAAAGAACAAAGCCTATAAAAACTCTTTAAAAATAGCAGTCATGGATTTCAGTTTCTTTTGTTTTCATTTTTTGATGGAGTCTATAGCTAGAAAAACTCATAAATAACAAGCTAGTTCCATGGCAATTGTGCAAATCAAAATCTTTCCATGCTTTTTCAACCTTTTGATGCTTGTCCACATTCTCCTATAACTCTATAACTCTTTCCATAGACAACCTAGGCTTAAAGTCCTTTTTAAAATTTTTTTCAAAATTTTATGGGACCATGAATACTATTGGGCTATCCATCTGCTCTTCTTACTATTCTTGTCAGCCCACTTCACTATCTGACCATAAATTTCCAAGATAGATGAGAAAGAGACAGATAGACAGAGCATTATATAGTGACATGAGGGCTCATATCAAAGTCAGAACAATCTGAATACAAGTCTCTTCTCTGACATATATTGTCTGTGTATAGCTAGAAAGGCTTTTTAGCCCCTTAAAGGCTCAGGATAAAGGTAGAGATTGCAGAGCAAGTGACAATCTGGACTAACAAAATGATTAATCACAGGAAATTCCATATTTTAATATAATCACAGGTCTTTCCTAAGAGGAAAAAATGTATAAAACACCCCACTCATTGTTAAAATGGAAGCTTTACTTGAGTCAGAGAACTGTATATGCCCTCTCCGTATAAGGGGCCACATTTCAAGTTTTATACATGGAAACCTGTGTTTAACCTATTTTTTTTACTTCTGGTAAAACCCAGTTTAAAGAAAGGGATAAGCTATGTTTGAATTATCTCTGGTTCTTTACATCACTAAGTCAGCATGTAGACATGGCTCAGGTTAGTGTCCCTTCAAAAATGGATTGGAAATCTCCTCAATGTACTATTTATGTCCTATATAGGAAGGACAACTATTTATTTCTTCCAGGCAAAATAAATAATGATGGCAAGAAGACTCCAATACTTAAATTGATGAAGGCTTAAAGTATGACACAGTAACTTATATCTTGTATTACACATTTCCAGAAGGTTGATACTAAAATATTGAAATGTGAAGCATTTAGTGGGACTGTTATGTAGGTATTTCATCTCAACTTTTCACTATTCTAGTAATTTTTTGAGGTCTTTGGCTTCTCACCAGATGGTCCAAGACTTAAAATTATTGCTTCCTAGTTGTCTTCTATTAGGAAGGCATATTTGCTGTATCCCCCACCTACTTCCAATTCAGACTGAAGGACCTAGGAATTCCAGTCCTCTCAAATTTTGTGATTTCCTCCATCAATATTGTGATGGCTATTTAGTCACCTATGCTCAAGGAAGTAAAAACAGTCAGAGGAATAAACCAGGGGCCAAATTTCAGTCTTGCTTGGGTACCACATACATATATTTTCATGTGTAAGCATGTCCCATGATTGCCAGGAGTGTTGGGAAGAGACATTCTTCCCTCTTTTCATCACAGGAAGCCTCATATACAGAGTTCTACTCCACACATTTTGGAGATTAGAAGAAAAGAGTGAGAACATGTATTACCTCATCATTTAAGTATGTGGAAGGGATGGTTCTTCATAAAGCAGTGGCTAATCCTTTTTGTCAAAAGCTCACATGCTGTGATTGTGGAATCATAGCTGTACCATACAATCTAAATTTTTGAAATACATCATCATTTAATTGCCCAAAATGTGTCCCCCAAAGTGTGGTTTAGGGTACCGCAAATTCAAATATGGTAAATTGATTTTCACTATTACATAGGTGTAGGAAATAGAAAGATACATATTCTACAGATACTACTCTCAAGGACCTTGAAATATAAGTGGATGGAGGAGGGGGCAAGAAAAGAAAATACAAAAATAACTATATCACCAAATAGAGTAAAATCAATAAAAAGTAAAGTTTCAGGGAAAATGCTATAAGGAACTTTAGGGAGAGTTTATGGAGCAAGCAAAGTACTAGTGGAGGTGCATGCATATGGGTTGGTCAATGAAAAAAGGACTGATTTTAACTGATGGAGATGGGAAGAAATATAATAGACCCCAGGTATATGAGGCTGAAATGATATTTAGACAAGAGAACAAAGCATAATAAAAGAGATGGAAGGTGTTTGAGTTAGATTGGAATATATACACTATTAAGTGAAGTAGCAGAATTAAAGGATACTCAAATAAGGTTGGCATACAACTCTAAGAGGTATTAAATACTGGATTCAAGGTTTATATTTTATTATTTAAACAACTAAGAATCACTGGAGGCTTTCAAATAGAAATTGGGAAATATAATTATAATAAATGTTGCAAGCAATATTTCTCAAATCCATACAAATATAAATTTGACAGATGGAATATGAAATATATTTCATTCAAATGTAGTGCTTTGCTTGTATAACTGTGGTGTCAGTCCTCCTTCCATCCTTCCTATCCCAACCCAGCACAAGGGGCATAGGTCATCTACTCTAAACTAATATATCCATTCCAATATATCCTAACACAGTCAGAGAAGAATCACTATGACATATTATTCTTAAATTGTCTCAAGATCCCTTTCACTGCTATTTTCTTTCCATTACACTTATAGCCTGGTATTTTCAAGTTCAAGTCACCCTGGGAGGACAAAAACTTTTTATAATAAATAGAACCTTTCCCTAGCACTTAGTATAACGATTGGCATATAATAGGAGCTTGATAAGTTTTTGTTGATTGATTGGTAATTGAAGACTAAATAAAGTTGAACTGGAGAGCATCCATTAAAAAAGCAGAGATTTTATCTCCCCATTTTAAAATTAATAATAATAATATCAATATCAATTAATGTAATATCAATTTCTGATAAGCAACTGGAGAACAGGATGAGTGACAATCAACAGTTTTCAAATTTGGAACTTACCCAGATGCCATGAGCCAGGGGTCAACAAAGAGTTACCTATCAAGTTAAACCCAGGATAAGGGTTCAGAGAAGCTGTGTGATACAATTAACAGCTTCTCACTTGATCACTTAGTCCTAGGCACTATTAAGGGAGGTGTGTGTGTATTCAGCTGAGCTTCATCTATTTTGTGGGACCAGTGTTCACTCACTACCCCAACTCAGTGTCCACCCAAGCTTCCCACCTCACTCAGCTTAGGTCCTTCAACCATCAGAGGACCTTGAGCCATTTCTCTATCAGGCCCTATCCAGTAGCACCATACCACCCATAAAAATTAGTTTATATATTCCTTGAAAGAATGAGATAGAACTGATAAATAGAAATAAGAAAATTTGCATATGAATATATCTTTTTGTCAAATAATGCATTCTCTAATGGGGTAAGAGAATTATCTATGTATTTTATATATATTATATATATATATAAAGTTATATAT
>NW_025353791.1:0-1307 GCF_016433145.1 Gracilinanus agilis
GTGCATTTCCACTGGTTTTAACATGTGTCATCGTTCAAGACCTATTTCCAAACTGTTGATAGTTGCATTGGTGTGGTAGTTTTCGGTCTACATCCTCAGTAATGTCCACCTCAACCCATGTGTTCAAGCAATTGCTTTTCTTCTGTGTTTCCACTCCTGCAGTTCATCCTCTGAATGTGGGTAGCATTCTTTACCATAAGTTCCTCAGAGCTGTCCTGGGTCATTGCATTGCTGCTAGTACAAAAGTCCATTACATTCTATTTTACCACAGCGTATTGGTCTCAGTGTACAATGTTCTTCTGGCTCTGCTCCTTTCGCTCTGCATCAACTCCTGGAGGTCTTTCCAGTTCACATGGAATTCCTCCAGTTTATTATTCCTTTGAGCTCAATAGTATTCCATCACCAGCATATACCAGAATTTGTTAAGCCAATCCCCAATTGAAGGGCATACCCTCATTTTCCAGTTTTTTGCCACCACAAAAAACACGGCTATAAATATTTTTGTACAAGTCTGTTTATGTATGATCTCTTTGGGGTACAACCCCAACAATGGTATGGCTGCCAAAGGGCAGGCATTCTTTTATAACCCTTTGAGCATAGTTCCAGATTGCCATCCAGAATTGTTAGATCAGTTCACAACTCCACCAGCGATGCATTAATGTCCCAATTTTGCCACATCCCCTCCAACATTCATTGCTCTCCCCTTCTCTCATTATAGCCAATCTGTTAGGTGTGAGGTGATACCTCAGAGTTGTTTTGATTTGCATTTCTCGAATTATTAGAGATTTAGAGCACTTTCTCATGTACTTAAGGATAGTTTTGATTTCTTTATGTGAAAATTGCCTATTCATATCCCTTGCCCATTTATTGATTGGGGAATGGCTTGATTTTTTATAAAATTGATTTAGCTCCTTGTATATTTGAGAAATTAAACCCCTGTCAGAGTTTTTTGTTATAAAGATTTTTCCCAATTTATTGTTTCCCTTCTGATTTTGGTTGCATTGTTTTTGTTTGTACAAAAGCTTTTTAATTTAATATAATCAAAATTATTTATTTTACATTTTGTAATTTTCTCTAACTCTTGCTTGGTTTTAAAATCTTTCCTTTCCCAGAGATCTGACAGGTATACTATTCTGTGTTCACTTAATTTTTTTATAATTTCCCTCTTTATATTCAAGTCATTCACCCATTCTGAATTTATCTTGGTGTAGGGTGTGAGATGTTGATCTAAACCTAATCTCTCCCATATTGTTTTCCAAATTTCCCAGCAGTTTTTGTCAAATAGTGGATTTTTGTCCCAAAAGTTG
>NW_025353792.1:0-1147 GCF_016433145.1 Gracilinanus agilis
TTCTAATGAGAGCAATTGATTTTTCCCTTTTCTCATCTTGTACTGGATGTACATATATAATCATTATTTATCCTTTTTCTGATTCTACAGCAAATACCTGAGCCTATAGGACTGTGATTAAATGCCTTTCTGTCTGATTCTACAAAAAGGGAACATGAGAGCTGTTAATAGTGCTAAAGAAAGCACATGGTCAGAGACTTGACTGACTAAGATCTGCATAATTGCAGCAGTTCTATGCCAATACTTTAGGACTTTGAAATTGGGGTTTGAGTCCTGGAGTCCCAGGCTTTTCTAAAACTTTAGAGGATGTGGGTCCCCTCAACTTAGATTCCTAGAAAGCACCTAAGATTGGTTATTTATTTGGCTCAGTTCCCTGAAAAGCTGATGATAAGCCAGATCACAGAGAGACATTTTCCTTAAGTCCTGGCCCTGAATGGGTAATTGCAAAGTGCTGAATTCACTTTAATTAGGCCTTCATTCAAAGGTCTAAGTTTATTTTCCCTACATTTTTTGCACATTTTACATTTCATTCACAAGTTAATTTTTTCTTTTTTCTTGAATTTTATTCTTTGTATTTTGCCAATTTCATACAACCCCCGGGACTCAGCCACTCATCCTTAGCAGACCTGAGGTACCCTTTTTTAGAAAAAAAAAGGTGTGTTTAAGATTTACCTTAGGGGGATATCTGTTAAGTTTTTTAAAATTCGATAATGTAAAAATATATGTATATTTAACTCTTTTAGGAGTAATTTCAGGGGGAATTGTATAAATCTTAGAAGAAAATGTATGTTTTGTAATCTATAATGTAAAGTTTAAATTCTTTTGAGAATAATTTCAGGATAAGGATCTTGCCATCTCCCCAGAATCCAGACGATGAACCTGTTTGGTGAAGACACCATGAAGATGTCTGAAAAGCCTTCACTGTACCATGAAGACCAAATTTGAACTTTGGGGTGCAGTTGATTGAACTATGGGGAGTTGAAATTGAGTTGTATATATTGTCTTAATTGTACACTGTTATACCAGTAGAGGACTGCCCCCAAATTGGTTTTTTTGTCAATGCGGCTAATTTTACCCATTTGTTCATCTATTTCTTTTATCCCCCAAATTCCTGAAAATTTTAGAAGTTGTCTATTTTTACAGGTCC
>NW_025353793.1:0-4571 GCF_016433145.1 Gracilinanus agilis
ACATAGAAATATTTATATAATATAAATATATAGAAACATCTCTACATTAAATATATTTATATTACATTTCATCTAATATATAAAAATGTTTTTGTTAAATATAACAAATAACATTCTCTATTGTTGTTGTTCAGCCACGTCCTACTCTTCGTGATCCCATTTGGGGTTTTCTTGGCAGGGATACTGGAGTGGTCTGCCATTTCCTTCTCTAGCTCATTTGACAGATGAGGAAACTGAGGCAAACAGGGTCAAATGACTTGTCCAGAGTCACCTCGAGAGTTAAGTGTCAGAGGCCAGATTTGAACTCTTCCTCGCTCCAGGCCCAGCACTCTATCGCTGTTGTACCTAGCCGCCCCCAATATTTATATCTACAGCTATATCAGCATATAGAGATTTGTATGTACATATAGACACACACAGAGGATTTATTAAAGGCTTACTATGTGCCACACTGAACAAGAGCCTAGAGGTACAAATAAAAAAAAGCAAATAAAGGCGTCTGCTCCCACGCTGCTTCCATTCTGTTAAAGGGGGAAATAAGACACAAGAAGGAGGGAGGAAGAAAGCAGAGGGGGCTCCTGATTCCTGTGGAGTTAATCCATTTACAAAGGTCTGTTAAAGGCTTCCTATGTGCCAGGCCCCTCGCTAGGCACCGGGAATACAAGGGATTACTCACAAAAAAGGTGAGGATCCGAGAATAATCCCCAGAAGTAGGAACAGAATCAGTGCATCTGGGATGAACACAAAATGAGTGCCAGGTGGTCTGGGAGAGCGGGGACCGCTTAGTGGGGCTTCATGCGAAAACTTGAAAGAAGAAGGGGGGGCTCGGTGAGGGGAAGGTGAGGGGCAGCCGGGGCAGAGGCAGGGAGCCTGGAGGTGGCCGGACTGCAGGGGATGAGAGGGAGAGTCCTAGATAACAAGCTTGGGAAGAGAGCCGAGCCAGTCTGTGAAGGGCTTGGAAAGGGAAACCCTCTTGATGTTTGCTATCTTATCTTAGAGGGGCTTCTGGAGCACAGGAGTCAGAGAGCAGCGGGAGTTATTTGCAGTCCAACCTTGGAAGCTGTCGGCCCATCTCATGAGAGGGACGGTCAGAGCGGGAGAAGCTCCAGAGCCAAGAGGGACAGGTTTTAAACTTTGAAAAACACTCCAGAGCATCATCTCCTTTGATTCCGGAACTGCTCTGTGAGGCAGTATTCCAGGTGGCCTTTTTTCCCCTTTAAAACCCTTCCCTTCTGTCTTAGAATCAATACCAAGTATCTGTTCCAAGGCAGAAGAGCAATGAGGGTTAGATAATTGGATTTAAGTGACTTGCCCAGGGTCCCACAGCTAGGAAGTATCTGAAGCCAGATTTGAACCCAGATCCTCCCAACTTCAGATCTGACTCTCTAACCACTGAGCCACCTATGTGCCCCTAGCCATTGCTTTTTTTTCCTTAACCCCTTACCTTCCAATACTGTTTTTGGTTCCAAGACAAAGGAACAGTAAGGACTAGGCAATGCAGGGTAAGTGACTTGCCCAGGAAGTATCTGAGGTCAAATTTGAACCCAGAACCTCCCATCTCTAGACCTGGTTCTCAATCCACTGAGCCACCCAGCTGCCCTCTAGCTATTGTTTTCTTATCATTCTTCTTAGTCATTATAACTTTGGAACATTTCAGTTTGGATTTTTAATTCTTGTTCCTTCATTTACAGTATTGTTGATGATTATTTACTTTGTATCAGTTGACATCTTCTTATACTTCTCTGTATTCTTCCTGTTCATTATTTCTTACAGTTTCTCTATCTACTGGGCCACCTAGCTGCCCACTCTAGGTATTCTTAGCCCCATTTTACAGGTGAGCAAACTGAGACTCAGGTTACGTGGGTCACACCTATTGTAAGTGTGAAAGGTGAAATATGAACCCAGATTAAAGATGGGCAAGATGTTTGAGTGGCAAGGTAGTCAGCAAAGTCTTCCTGGAGAAGGCGAGCTTGAAAGGACAAATGGAACGTGGCAAGGAGAAGGAATGAGCTTGGCATTATGATTGCAGTCAGAAGATAAACATTTATTTTCTATCCCAATCACTTAGTACAGTGCTTGGCATTGTACTAAGTGATTGGAATAGGAAAAAGAGACAAAAGACACCCCCTGCCTTTAAGGAACTCGTAGTCTAGCAGGGGTGAGGCAGCAAGCAAACAAAATGAACAAATAAGCTTTATGTGGGCTAAATTCATGCTGGGGGGTTGTTACCTGCTGGGCACAGCTGGGCAAAGGTCTAGCTTTCATGGGAGGGTTTTTTTTTAAGGTTTTTTCTTTGTGGCAGAATTGGAGACGAGGAAGCACCTGGCAGAGTGGGGAGAGAGCAGGGCACTCTACAGTAGAGTTAAGGTAGTTGTTCAGAGTTCTAGTGAGAACCGTGTGTGTTGGTTTGGGGACTATCCCTGGTTTCAGGCGTCCACTGGTGGTCTTGGACCGTATCCCCTAACCCCCATGGTTAAGAGGAGACTGCTGTGCAGTGCTATATAATAATGTACAATGGGCTGTATTGAATGATGGCTATGTCTTACTGTGTGTTTAATGTGCCACTTAAACTTTATTATACATAGGTATATAGAAGAAAATCCTGTTAAAATCAACAGATGTTCCCTTATATCTGCAATTTTAGCCATCTATAGTAGGTCTTGGACAGTATCCTTGGAATACGGATTCCCTACTATAATTAAATTAGAGAAGGCATCAGAATTAAGAGGTGGGGAGGGGGCAGCTGGGTAGCTCAGTGGATGGAGAGTCAGGCCTAGAGACAGGAGGTCCTGGGTTCAAATCTGCCCTCAGATACTTCCCAGCTGTGTGACCCTGGACAAGTCACTTCACCCCCATTGCCTAGCCCTTACCTCTCTTCTGCCTTAGAACCAATACACAGTATGGACTCCAAGAGAGAAGGTAAGGGTTTAAAAAAAAAAAAAAGAATTCAGAGGGGTAGGGGAGGGGGCAGCTGGGTGGCTCAGTGGTTTGAGAGTCAAGCCTAGAGAAAGGTCGGGGGTTCACATCTGGCCTTGGATACTTCCTAGCTGTGTGACCCTGGGCAAGTCACTTAACCTCCATTGCCTAGCCCTAACCACTCTTCTGCCTTGGAACCAAAAAATGGTATTGATTCTAAGATGGAAGGTAAAGGTAAGGTTTTAAAAATAAAAGGAGAGGCTGGATTGGGGAAGGCTTCGTGTAGAAGAGGGGCTTTTAGTTGAGATGTGAAGGAAGCCGGAGAAGCCAGTATGGGGAGCTGAGAAGGAAGAACATTTCAGGTATGGAGGGCATCCAGGGAAAAGGGCCAGAGTTGGGACATGGACGGTCTTATTCAAGGAATAGCAATGTGAGAGAGTGTTGGAGCTAGAAGGGACATTCTAGCCCAGGGGTTCTTAACCATTTTTGGCAGGCTGAAAAGTCTAATAATGCTTTTAAAATTCATAATTGAAAGAAATTGAAGTATCATTTAGATGTTAGTGAAAATTAAGATGCAATTTGTTCTCTATCCAAGTTCACAGACCCCATAAAATCTACCTACAAACCCCCTGGGGAGAACTCCAAGGTTAAGACTCTCTTATGTAGTCTAATTTCATTTTATGCATGGGAAAACTGAGGCTGAGACTGGCAAGTGAAGTGCCCAAGGCCATAGAGGTGGTCTGGGATATGTCTGGGATTTGAACCCAGAGCCTCGGATTCCAAATTGGTTTTTGTTTTAAGCTACTCTGCCCCCATGTCAAAGATGTGGGGGAGGGGGCAGCTGGGTAGCTCAGTGGATGGAGAGTCAGGCCTAGAGACGGGAGGTCCTAGGTTCAAATCTGATCTCAGATACTTCCCAGCTGTGTGACCCTGGGCAAGTCACTTGACCCCCTCACCACTCTTCTGCCTTGGAGCCAATACACAGCATTGACTCCAAGACGGAAGGTAAGGGTTAATAAAAAAAAAATTTTTTTAAAAAGATGTGGGGGAACGAGTGAGACTTAACGGGAAAGGGAGGCAGCTGGAAAGGCAAAGTAGGACAAGATTTTAGAGGACCTCCAGTGCCAGGGTAAGAAGTTGGAACTTTAGCTAGTAAGCCTTGGGAGCTGTGGAAGCTGTTTGAGTGAGATGCTTCCCATCTCCACCATCCTAATTAGGGTCATTCTCCCTGGCTGCCCTGCTCCCAGCTTAGGAAACACTGGTCTGCCATGCAAAGTCTCTGGGAATTGGACTTGAGAGATTTAGGGTTCAAATCCCAGCTCTGACACTGACTTTGGCTAAGCTTCCTCCTTGGAAAAGCGATCAAATGAGACTCCTGCCCGCTCTGACATTCCAGGACACTGTGACCTGACACAGTTCTGTCTCAGAAGATGGGCAGGGATTCTCCCCTTTTACTTTACAGAGGAGAATACTGAGGCCCAGAGAAGGAATCCATGGATTGGTAGAGTTTAAAGGGAGTGATTACTCAGCATGATGAAGGAGGCAGGATCAGTAATCAAAGGACTTGGGTTCAAATCTTGACTTTCCTATTAGAGATGTGACCTTAAGTAAGTTATTTAATTCTCTGGCCTCATTTCCTCATACTAAAATAATCT
>NW_025353794.1:0-7022 GCF_016433145.1 Gracilinanus agilis
TTCTTTCTCTTTTCTTGACCCCATTTGGGATTTTCTTGTAAAGATACTAGAATGGCTTGGCATTTCATTCTCCAGCTCACTTCAAAGATGAGGAAACTGAGGCAGAGAGGGTGAAGTGACTTACCCAGAGCCACACATCTATTAAGTGTCTGAATCCATATTTTAACTCAGAAGAGAAGGCCTCATGATTTTAGATCTGGCACTTTATTCCAGTGTTTCCTATCTGTTCCATACATGCTTATTGACTCTGATTTGAGGAGTCCATAGGCTTTGCCTGACTGCTAAGGGGCTCTAAGACACAAGAAATTCTGACATAGGAGAGACGTGCCTTCAAACCCCACTCTAGTAAAAATAACACTTCTTTAATACTGGATTTATGATTTTTACTTGTATAAGGAATTCCTGGGGAAGCTCCTTCTAGTAATGCAGTCCTGCAACTTCTGTAATTTACTGAGAAGTAACCTACCTAGGGTTGTCCCATTGACAGTATGTCAGTGATCAAACTTGAATCTAAGTCTTGCCAAGGGCTTCTCAAGGCAGATCTGAGCAGTTTCCTGTGGAAGGAGGAAAAGGTTTTTGTTCTTCCTGCTTCTTCTAAAATTGGCTCAAATTTCCCTTTGTTTCTAGGAAATTCTGGCTTTTCAGACTGTTCACTGCTGTAGATCACTGCCAACTTAGCTGGGATCTTCTAGTGTTTGGGCGCAATGAAAGCAAATTGTAAAATAAATAGAAACCAGTTAGTGGTCTAATTCAGACTCTACCAAAAAGGGCAATAAAAATCCTTGTCCTTTCCAACTGATGATTTATTAGACATAGCAGCCACTTCCAGAAAACAGGAGGTTTGAATAATTATGGATTCCCAAACTTTCACTGTATAATTCTACTAATTGAAACAGTAGCTCATACTAGATGAGTGAAGGAGTCAGAGAAATCCCATGAGGGAAGCCAAGTTCCATACATAATCTTTTGGTAAGGGTTTATGAGAAAAATTTTCACATCCAACACATTCATCAATTCTAGGAGGACATGGCCAGACTTGCCTCACTCTGGCATAGTTGCCTGTCTAAGAAACATTCCCAAGGTGACTTTCTATTCAGGACTTACTGGTTTTTCAGGAATGGGTGGCAACACTTTCCTCTCATCTGCTTTCTTCCTTGGCCTTCCTTCTAAGGGTCTTCTCCCTCTGTCTAATTTCTGTGTTGAAAAGCAATTGTTACACATTAATTCTTGAATGTTTGTCTGAAATATAAACCCTGGGGAAGGGAGGGACTCACAAATGGGTATGGAATTGAGTATGAGCAACAGGATGAGAGTCAGGAGATGTAGTCCTTTGTCTGTAATCTAAGCAATCTTGAGTAAATCCTTATACCTTTCTGGGCTCCTCATCTCTTTGTTGTAGGGACTATTTAAACTTAATAACTAAATCCTTTTTAAAAAGCAAATTTTAAAAATTATTTTATCACTTGGACTGACCTCCATGTCCTTACCTTTGTTCAATACAGAAGATCCAAATCTATATAAATCCAGAGTCATGAAGGTGGATCAGTGAATAGAGAGCCAGCCAGGCTTGCATTTCTGGGTTCAAATCTGACCTTCAACACTTCCTAGGTGTGGGACTCTTGGCAAGTCACTTCACTCCCATTGCCTAGCCCTTATCCACTCTTCTACCTTGGAATCAACACTTGATTCTAAGAGAAAGCAAGGGTTAAAAAAAGACTTACAGGATACTGTTGGTTAGTCATTTCCCACGAACCCTGGGATATGGTACACCCTTTGGAATGAAAAGATTTGAGTTCAGATCTTGCCTCTTTTATTACCTGTGTAAATTTTGGTAAGCCACTGAATTTCTTTGGATATGGATTTCCTCATCTGTAAAATGAGGAGGCTGTGTCATGGAAGAAACATACCCAAGTCTATAGCAGGATCTTGCCCCAAGAATGGAAGGCTCAAACTCCATTCAATCCATAAGAATTTTATTTGAAGAAATTTAAGGTGATATAATAGCCTGGTAGAATAATCTGGGGGCTATCAGGTGGCTTGAGGTCTGAAAGATAAGGCTAGAGCTGATGGAATAGTAGCTCTCCAGGTGTGGAGTAGCAGCTCCATGTATGGAGTAGCAGCTCCAGCTGTGGAGAGGCAGCTTCCACTGTAGAATGGTAGCTTCTGCACTCTGTGGATCAGGGTTGGCATATTTATTAGAGTCCAGGAGCTATTCATCTCTCATTCCAGAGAAATCTTCACTTCTCCTGAAAACCTTGGAAAATGGGCATGGCCAAATTCAGGTGGTGGTGTGTTTTAGGGGTTGACACATATAGGGAATAAGCATGCACAGATTTGTAATGCGAGAACCCCATTGTCCCATGTTCCCCCATTGTTCATCTTGTCATTATTTGTCAATGTGGGAGAGGTCTGCCCTTCTGGAATGAGAATATAGGGTGGGGGTGGGGATGTGGTATATTGGAGGGCCACAATAGGTAATCATGTCTTACCATTCTGAACTAAATATAGAACAATATGAGTAATAATAATAATAAAAGATTAATAATAAAGTAAATATAGAGCAATTAACAAAACAGAGTAGGCACAAAGCTGATGCCCAGTATAGAATTATAGATGTGGTGCAGAATGGGCAACTGATCAAGCTACAATTCATGCTTGACTAATGCTGAAACTACAGGTTTTGTAGTTGGTGTTTAACTAGTGCTAACTGGTGAGAAATGCAAGATTTCAGAGTATGAGGGTCCCAACCCTATTACTATACCTCACTGCTTGCTGTCAGCCCCCATCCTTTGGAATAGAGGGCTTTTAACATGCTTTTAAGTTCTAGGTGTATGGTCCTATGATTCTGTAGAGCCAATTTTGGAAATGCAGGAATGGGACATTTTCACACTGCTGTAGACTTTATGTTCTTCCTTAAAAAGGTTCCCTTTCCTTTCCTGTCTTCTCTCCTCTGTCTTTCTCTTGGACTTAAATGCTCTCTATGTTGTTCTGGTCTACAGGGCTTTTTCACTTCTCTTGGGTGAGAGTAACAGATGTTAGAGATGGAGGACTTTTGGTCCTGGAGGTGTTTCATCTAGTTCTTGGCAAGAAATTTACAATAAAGTGCTTCATCTGGGTAGGGTGCCCTGATGTATAATCCATAGCCTTACAAAATGGGGCACCCAAAGTTTACTTGTTTATTTTATTTTGAAAGGACCACAGGGGAGACTTCCAGTGTGCTGACTCTTCAGCAATGAATCTTCACCTCATCCCTCTACGATGGCATTTATTCTGACTTTGACCCTGGTCTTCTTGATGCCTTGGTGGAGTTTCCTAGTCTCCTAAGATCTGGCCTCCATTCTTCAGGATGATTCTCCTCTCTTGTATTGCTTGATGAAAATATTACAGTTGAAATTCTCTCTGACATCATGAAGTCTATGTGCTTCCTGAGCCCTGTGAGTAAGGAAAATACTGAAGCAGAACAGGCAGCAGTAGGCACTTTCTGTAGGACTCTTCAAGTCAGGAGGCTAGGGCTCTGGTCTTTTTTTCAGTGTCCCTTGTGGTTCCTGCTTTTTCCTCTTATATTACTTTGCTGGTTCCTTCCAGAATAGTCTCTTTGCCTATGAGTAGGTCCCAGGAGAATACATTCTGGCAAAAAGATTCTAGTATACTCCCTTCCCATGCCTCCATGCCATACAACCTGGGCCTCTTAAATTGGCTCCAACTTGGCATCTGGCTCCCATTCAGGGATCTCAGCTGTGATAGTTTCTACATGGTAGAAGCTGGGACTGACTGGCTCTTCTTCACTGTCAGAGAGTGAATAGTCAAAAGAATAGTAAGAAGAGGAGGAGGAAGAGGAAAGTGGAGAATAAAGTGATGAAGAAGTGTCTGTCTCCTCTTCTTGTGTTTCTTTGCTGGTTCCTTCCAGAGCATTCTCTTTGCCTATGAGTAGGTCCAAGGAGGATACATTCTGGTGAGAAGACTCTATTATACTCCCCTCCCATGCCTCCATGCTATACAACCTAGGCCTCTTTGGAATTGGCTCCAATTTGGCATCTGGCTCCCATGCAGTGATCTCAGCTGTGATAGTTTCTACATGGTAGTAGCTGGAACTGACTGGCTCTTCTTCTTCTTCACTGTCAGAGAATGAGGTGACACAGGTATAGTAAGAAGAGGAGGAAGAAAAGGAATGTGGGGAACAAAGTGATGGAGAAGAAGCCTCTGTTTCCTCCTCTTGCCTCTCTACCCAGTCATCCTCATTGGGTTCAGGCTGGACTAGATCTTCTACTGCATTCACAGAATCTGAGAAATGAAATGAAGAAATTCTCAATTTAATCTTATCAGTAGACCTCACCCAGTAAGGATCAATCACCCTCTTCCTCTGTGGATCAAGAATTGTTGGTGAAAGGGGATGAAGGTTAGTCCAGCATTCTATTTTCAGAGTTTATCCCTAAAGGGTCTAGAAAGTTCCTTTTATGGGACTACTCTATCCATTGCTCTGTCTTGTCCACAGCTCCCTTACCTGAGCTTGTTTAGCAGGACTTGGACTTTAGGGCTTGGAAGTTCCCTTGGAGTTCTGAGGTCTGCTCTAATCTAAATCCTCCCACTTCCTTCAACCCATCAGGGCTTGTTCTGAGTGAGAAGGGAGACTAGGATGTCTAAAATCAGATGTTTTGTTAATAGCAACAAATCTGGGGCACACTCTCAGGTGGAGGCATGTAAGAGAGAGATGAGGGTTGTGTTATGGCATCACCTTGCTACTGTCTTCCCAAAAGGGATTTTCTCAGAGAAATTAGAGGTAGATTGCTTGGACTGCCCTTCTCTACCCCAAGGAATGGGAATACTGGCTCTCATATTAATCCC
The DNA here is from genome assembly GCF_016433145.1 of Gracilinanus agilis. NCBI lineage: Eukaryota > Metazoa > Chordata > Mammalia > Didelphimorphia > Didelphidae > Gracilinanus > Gracilinanus agilis. The sequence goes on from NW_025353794.1 coordinate 4,843, forward strand.
TCGGTTTCCCCTTTTTAAAAAAAGTTTTATCATATAATTGATGCCTTTTGTTTTTATATCAGGTCCACTTCTGAACATGTCCTCCATAACAAAGATTTTAAAAGAGAAAGATGTTCAGAAAATATTGAAAGTATTTGGCATCATATATAATTTCATATGTATATTATTATTTTTAAAACTTTACCTTCTGCCTTAGTCAATGCAAAATATTGCTTCCAAGGCAGAAGAGTGTTAAGGGCTAGGCAATGATGACTGTGATTTATCCAAGGTCACACAATCAGAAAGTATCTAAGGCTAGATTTGAATCTAGGATCTCACATGTTTAGAACTGGCTCTCTATTTGCTGAGCTACCTAGTTGTCCCCAAATTAAATTATTTTTAAACAGCAAATTTAAAGTATTTTATCACTTGCACTGACCTGTGTGCCTTACATGTGGTTCAAAAAAGAAGCTCTAAGTCTCAATAAGCCCGGAGTCATAAGGAACAAAGCCAATACCTTACATATAATGGATGAAATTGAAAAGTCACTTCCTATGAACTTTTGGATGTGGTGCTGACATCACTTCTTCCCAACCTCTCAAGCTCCTTGTTGACTTTCCTCTCCCATGGGGATCACTGATCAATCACTCTTGTTGAGTGTTGCCAGGTCCCTGATGGTAACCTGGAAAACCTGATCTCACCTGCTAGCCCTAGGCAGAGTCGTTCAGCTTAAAGACAGGATTGGGTTTGTCATAGTCCAGTACCACAACCAGAGAATCAGAGAGAGAATCACTTTCTTGGCACATACTCCTCTGTTCAACTCTACTGAATTTCTCTATGCTTCAGTTTCCTCATTTTCAAAATGAGGTCTGGATTCCTGAACTTTGAATTTTTACTCATTCTTCTTCCTTTTGGTCCTAGTCAGAGAGCATCCAACAGTGGAAAAAGGAATGGGGGAAGAGAAACAAATATATAAAGTACTATCCCTGTGTTTATAAGCTTCTGTATTAAGCTTCTGTAAACTTGGTTGTCTATTCCTGTTGAATATAAACCCTTAGAGGGCAGGAATTGGGGTATTTGTTGATGCCTTGTGATGGCCACCTTTTTTGATGCTCCTATTATGTCAGGAGTAAGAATTCCAAATTTATCTTCCTTGGTTCACACCAGAAGCACCTCTTCTTTTAACTCGCCATTAGTGTCCTTCCTTGAATATTTATAATATTCCCATTTCCTCCTGTTTGCCTAGGGAAGGACTAACTCTGTTACAATCTTCCTTCCTGATCCATCCTTTTCCCTGGAGAAAATCCCCAGCCCTTACCTTCTAGATTCTGTGAGGCTTGGCTATTAGCCTTAAGATCAGGCGGGTCCTCCTCATGTTGATGTTTCATAGTGAGGGACCATAGAGTGGGATAGAGATATCCCTCACCCAGGTCCCTTTGTCTCAGTACCTAAGGAAGTCAGCATCCCTTAGGGAGCCAACAGTGAATAACTGCACTTCAGCTGAAGCCACTCCAACCTTCCAGAGAAGAAGGATGGATCCAGACAGTAACCCTCAGAGATCACTCCACTCTGTGGAACTGTTGGGATCCGAATGAGCTCTGGGAAGCCTGCAGAATGCTGTGACTTCATCAGTGACATAGGAAGGTTCTGCACTCCCACATTAACTACAAGCCTAGCAACTGCAGAACCCTCATATTTATCCTTGATGGAATGACAATTTCCCCAACAATCCTGTCCCATGGACACAATTCTTATCAGTCCCAGACCATAGCTGCATTTAGGCCAAAAAACTTCTAAATAATATGACTTTGGGAGAGAAGTCTAACTCCAAAGAAGGGTAAGATTATTGAGAGGTAAACATCTGTATATGGATTGACCTTGCATACCATTATTCACAAGATTAAGTTCACAAGATTATTCACTAATTCACCAGATTAACAAATTTTATGTAATGTTTTAGAGAGATCATAGTTTTAGAGCTGGAAATGATCTCACATACCATCTTACTATAGATGAGGAAACTGAAATCAAAGGAGATTAAGGAATTCACCCAAGATCACATGTGAGATTTCAGACTCAAAATATGCCTGAAAGTTACTGATGTAATAAGATGCGCTCCTCACTTTTTTTTTTATTTTTATTTTTTTTAACATTTATTAATATACATTTTTAACATGGTTGCCTGATTCATACTCCTCTTA
>NW_025353795.1:0-4458 GCF_016433145.1 Gracilinanus agilis
ATACTATTATATTATATATAATATATGCAATATGTTATATATTATTATATATTTAAAAAGTTGTTAGGGACCATTTAGTAGAATCTCAGAAATACATGGTGCCAGAACATAGTGAAGAAGCCAAAGAAACCCAAAATGAGTGCAGTTGGGTGGGAAATGAGAAGATATTAGTTCAGTTCCTCTTTTTAAAGGGAGTTTATGACTGAGGATGATTAATAATAATTACTTTTATTTATATAGCATTTATGGTTACTAAGTATTTTCCACCCATATCACAATAATCTTATATCCTCATTTGGCAGATAAGTAACTACCTAATACATCTAGGGTTAGAATTCAATAAAAAGTAAAGGGATGATGAACTATTACACCATTGATTTGGTTGTTGGGTTTTGTCAGACTTTGTGACATCATTTGGAGTTTTTTTTTGGCAGAGATACTAGAGGGGTTTGCAATTTTCTTCCCATCTCATTTGACCGATGAGGAAACAGAGGCAATCAGGGCTAAGTGACTTGCCCAGGGTCACACAGATGGTAAGTGTCTGAAGCCAGATTTGAACTCAGGAAGATGAGTCTTCCTGACTCCAGGCAGGTCTACCATGCTATTTACTGTGTCACTTAGCTGCCCATTAGTAAAATCTTAATGAATACTCATTCATTCAATTAAATTTCCAGGGGAATTGCAACAGGAAGAAGGCATTCCCCAAATTGGATTTTGGAGGGTATGATACACTGACTGGTTGATAATACCATCAATTGTCCTTTAGCCAAGATTCTTTCTAGGAGATGCCTGTGGTATGCATTCATCTCAGAGTGGTGAGTTTATAAAAGTATTGCCTCAGGGAAGCTGGGTAGCTCAGTGGATTGAGAGCCAGACCTAGAGATGGGAGGTCCTAGGTTCAAATCTGGCCACAGACACTTCCCAGCTGTGTGACCCTGGGCAAGTCACTTGACCCCCCCATTGCCCACCCTTACCACTCTTCCACCAAGGAGCCAATACACAGAAGTTAAGGGTTTAAAAAAATTAAATTAAAAAAATTGAAAAGTATTGCCTCAACATTATTGGACTCAAGTGTGACTACATATGTCACTAAATAATATTTGATATCAAAAGATCCCTGTAGATCTAATCCCTAAGAAGGGCAGATGCAGTGGGCCCCCATCAAGAAGCTCTTGAAAACAATAGGAACCAGAAATATTACAAGAGGGATGGAGAGAGAGCAAGGAGAGAGATTTCAAAAGGCCATTCGAACAAACCAAGCATCAATCTCTTTCCCTTGCCAACCAGACAAACATACTAGTCCCTTCACACCTGGGACGGGTTAGGAGAAAGAATTCTGTGGTAAAGTAAAAGAGCATTAACTCAGAGGACCTAGATTCAAATACCACTGATGCTTCCTACCTGTGTGACCCTGGACAGAACACTTGGTATCCTTGAGCCTCGGTTTCCCAGCTGTAAAATGAGACAGTTGTACTAGATGGCTGTTGGAGTCCCTTCCAACTCTGGATAAGTCTTCTTGGACTGGCTCTCCTGATCAGTGAATCCCTAGCTCAGATCACCATTTCATCTGTACATTTTCCCTCCTAGAGAACTGGTTATTGAATATTTGCCAATATACCCCTATCCCCACCCATATTCACTTCAGTCTTGGCTCAGTTCTTTCTCTGGACTTCTCCATCTTCTCTCCAGCAGCCTTGCCTTTCTTTCCATGCTTTCCAGGTCCTCTTCTATGTTATCTTCCCCCATCAGAATGGAGGTTCCTTGAGGATAGGGCTGACATATTTGCTCATATTGTCCCCTCAGTATTAGCTCTGAGCTTGGCACATGATAAGTACTTAATGAATACTTTATTTTTCTATCTATTCTATGATCCTATGAACTATAACATGAGGGTGTTGGACTAAATAGTCCCTAAGTCCCTAATAAACCTGAAGTTTATTTCAAACCCTAACCATAAGTTCTAAAACTGTATTTCTAACCCTATATTTGTTTTTTACCCTAGGAGCTCTCAATGAACAATTACCTTGTGTGGGGAAATGTTTTTCAGAAGCTCAACAGTGAAGCCTATGTTAAATTGCTCACCTTCTAAAATTCTAAAAGTTTGTTTAATAAATTCTAAAAAGTTGTTTCTAACCCCAAATCTTTTTTAATTTTAAATTCTAAACTCTAACCTTAAATTTGTTCCTAACCTTAGAAGCTCTTGATCAATGATCTTACATTATCTCTGCTTGGGGAAATGTTTTTCAGAAGCTCATCCATGAAGCCCATGTTAATTTTCTCACCTTCTGGCTGGAAGAAGGGGTAGAAGATCTGAGACATAAACTGTGGGGAGCAGACCACAAAACAAAAGTAGGGACCATCTCCTAGTAGATCAAAAGCTTTATGAGGACAGGCATTTTTATTATCTCTTTATTTTTCTCTCTGTGGATCTGAGAGTATATTGCACATAGCAGAAACTTAACAAATGGTTGATGGTGAAATGGATGGATGGAAGGATTGATGGATGGAAGGACTGATGGATGGATGGATGAGGGTTTAAGGCTAGTAAGGTATTTCCTCATATGTACAATACACCTCTGCCTCTTGGTTTCCCTGATTTCCTCAATGAAAATCTCACCTTTTTCAAGAATCCTTTTTTATTCCCTCTTTTTTTCTTAGAATTTTTTCTTAGAATCCATAGCAGTAAAGGGTAGGCAGTTGAGGTTAAATGATTTGCTCAGGGTCAAACAGGTAGGATTGATCTTAGGCCATGGTATAAGAGAAAGACCATTTGATTCGGAATCAAAAGAGCAGGATTTGAATCCTTCCTACTTGACTGATCATGGGTGAGTGATTTGATTTCTCTCTATCTCAGTTGCCCTATCTATAAGATGAGGGGGGGTTGGATTAGAACATCTAAGTCACTTCTGGCACTACAAGTTGGAGTAGAAAGGTATTTGGGGTGAATGCGGGGATAGATGAGGTTCCCTGAAAGGAAATCAATCAGAGAGAATTGGAAACATGAAGAACCATGGAACCCACTTTCACAACATTGCCCAAGGATAGCACTTGACCAGCCCCACAATCGCTAAATCATCAGATGAGTTGCAGAACTTACGCTTGATGTCACTTGGACATTTCTTCCATCTCTTTTGCCAAAAACATATTCACAAGGATTAGAATTGGAGTGCTTTGCTGGTCTGGATTATTTTCATCTGAGACTCCATCTTTAGCCACTTTAAAATGATCCACTGGGGCTGATGCTATAGGATGATAGTTCTAGAGCTGGTATCTCAGAGACAGCCTAGTCAAACTTCCTCCTCATCAACAAGACAATAAGCATTTATGATTTTCAATTAATTTATTCATAGATATATTTTAATAAATATGCTTGTTATTCATCATTATTATTATTTATCAAGCACCTACTATTTACCAGGAACTGTATTAAGTCCAGGGGAGATTCAATGAAAGGCAAACACAGACTCTAATCTCAAGGAGCTCACAGTCTAATGGAAAGATAACATACAAAGAATACTGTACCTACAGGAGAAATATAGGGCAAATTGGAACTAATTTCAGAGGAAAGGCATTGAGATTAAGAGGAAATGAGGACGGACATGCAGCCTAGCCTTTATTGCTATGGATTCTAAGACAAAAGACAAGGTTGTTTTGTTTAGTTTTGTTTTGTTTTTTAAAGAGGGAATAAGAAAGGATTCTTGAAGAAGGTAAGATTTTAACTGAGGAAGCTGGGGAAGCCAAGAGGCAGTAGTGCATTGTATAGATGAGGAAACTGAGGCCCAGTGAGATTATGGGACTTGTCTGAAGTTCCACAGTAGTAAATACCTTTGGTAGGATTTAAGCTGTGTTCTGCCACCAATCACAGAGCTTTTTCCTAATGGACTGTGATACTCTATTCCAGAGATTCAGGCATGAATGGAGTAGGATATTTCTCTGACCCTGGTTTGAAACTTTCCCGTTTTTGTGTCTCTCTGATTATTATTCTGCCTCTTAAAGCATTCAGGAAAACCAAAGACAGTCTATAATAAGTGAAATTTTGTTCTGGAAGAAAAAAAAACACTTCTAAAAGAAGACAATTCTGTCTCGTTAAGGACTATTGGACTTAGTCTGGAAGATTCTTAAACTGCAAGAGCACCCAGGGATTATCTAATCCAATTTGTACCTGGACAGGTGTTCCCAGACACCTCCAGTAAAGGGGAGCCCACAGCATTCTCAGGCAGTGACCAAGCACAAAACAGTCAAACTCCTATACATTCTGAGATGATTCTAATTATCTTGATGTAGGAAAAAAATAACCTTACAAATCTATCTTCCAACTTTGCTTTGTTATTTCTAAATCTTCCCTCTGAGGTCAAATAGACAAGTCTAAAGCTTCTTCCATATGACAAGGAGGGAGGAAAATAGAAGAGGAAGGGAGGGAGGAAAGAAAGAGAGAGAGAAGGAAACAAAGAATGGAGA
>NW_025353796.1:0-3368 GCF_016433145.1 Gracilinanus agilis
ATATATATATATACTTAATTTCCTTAGTAGTAAAATGAGGCTAGTAATTGTTACACCACCCTTCATCATAGCATTGTCTATTGTCTTCAGGGGAACACCTTGTAAATTCTTAGTTTCACAAATTTATGACTGAAGAGGATCTTAGAATCCATCAAGCCTTCCTCCCTTATTTTATAGGGATAAACTGAGGTACAGGCAAATTAAATGAATGTCCCAAAGTCCAAAACTCCTGTCCAAGGAAGGATTTGAAAACCAGATTTCCTTCTTCAAAGTCTAATAATCTACCCACTTTGCCACCAAATAGGAAATAGTAGCTAATATTAAAAAATAATTTTATTGATATCTTTTATTTTATATTCACTAAATTTCCCTCTGTGTCACTTTTAATCGGGCTGGGAATCAGGATTTAGTGTTCACTGGGACCTTGGAAGTCTTCTACTTCAACCCCTCCCTGCCTTTGCTGTTCTTGTTTTAAAATTATAGAAAATTAGGGCAACTAGGTAGATCAGTGGATAGAGCTAGTCCTAGAGACAAGAAGTTTTGGGTTCAAATCTAGCCTCAGACACTTTCTAGTGGTGTGGGCAAGTCACTTAACTCTACTTGCCTAGCCCTTACTGCTTTAGTCCCTTTGAATTGATACTTAGTATTGATTCTGAAAGAGAAGCTAAGGGTTTTTGAAAAAGAAAAAGAAAAAAATATTTTAAAAGAAAAAAATGAAAAAGATTAAGAGGAAAAAAATCAGTAAAACCAATCAATATATAGAAAAAGCATGAAGATATATGCAATGTTCCACACCCATGGACTTCTCACTTTTGCAGAGGAATTAGGGAGGTTCTTTTCTTGCTGTTCTTTGAAGTTATTCTTGTTCTTTTTAATTTTGTGATTTTCATTTTTGATTGGGAGTTAATGTTCATTCTGTTTAAATTTTTGTAGTTTTATGTGTTGCTTTCTTGGGTCTGCTGACATAATTCTATGTCAATTCATATACCCCTTTCTATACTTGTAATTATTTGTTACACACAGCATTTCTTATATAACCATAACATTCCATTATATTCAGGTATCACAGTTTTTTTTTAACCATTTCCCAATCTGTGGGCATTTCACTTTCTCGTTCTTTGATTAACCAATATTTCTATAGTGCTTGAAGATCTAGCTCATTTTATCCCCACAGAAATCCTGTGAGGTTGTTTGCTGTTATTATTCCCATTTGACAGATGAGGAAACTAAGGCTGAGAGACATGAAGTGATTTGTCCAGGATCAAAGTTCTAAGGCAGGTTTCAAATTTAGATCTTCCTGAATCTAGGGCAGACACTCTATCAATCCACTCTAGAAAGCTGCCTCCAAAAAGCTACATTAATGCAAGCTATTATTACTGGGGGCTGATGAGACAAAAATGACCCTTTTATAATCTTTTCACCAGGAACTAAAAGTCTTTCGGTAGCCATCCTTGTGGGATTAGAAGCAGAGGCTTTCACTAATATTTATGCTGACAGGTTGGAGGAGAATAAACCTCTCCTTGTGGCAGTGAATCTGTCCCATTATTGGTGTCTTCCTGATTCCCAGAAAGCATCTGACTGAATGATGATGCCCTTCAGATTTATTTGTTTCCATTTTCTGCTGGCCAGGAAATCTTCTGGGAGAATATTTGCTGGAGAAAGCACTATTTATCGTTTTCTCATAGGGCCCAAAGCTGTAGGTTTGAGAGAACCTGCAGCGACTTGGTCAGCTATGAGAGAGAGGCATCACTTTAGAAATCCAATGACAGGGTTAAGAGATGTCTAAGCAGATCTTTCGTGCTGTGTTCCACAACTTCAAATTTTCTTTTTGGGATCCAACTTACAAATCTTAAACACTTTTTTTTGGTGGGGGTAGGAGTGAGAAGGTGCTATGTTGCTCTTGTAGCATCATTTATGAAGAAGACAATTACTAAAAAAAAAGTAAGTCAAAGAATAGACCAGATAGTGAACACTAATACTGAGAGGATGATGGAATTAGAAAGCTGACGCTGACCTGAATATTGTAGTATTTTTCCTTGTGAAATCAGAAATATTGACATGAAATGCAGGGTGAGAGATCTAAGATGAGAAATAAATATGATTTGCTTCTTAGCAAAGATAGAGTTAATCAGAGATAGGAATAAATAGGGCAAAATTTTGGGGGAAAATAGTGTGAGTTTTCTAAGTGGCCCATTAAATAATCTTCAGCCCAGCATAGGACTGCCCCACAGAACAATAGACTTCAGCTCCTTTACATGTGAAATGTATTCACAGTTGCCCTTTACTTTTGTCATTTAAACTTCCAAGAGTAAGGGAACAAATAAAGGATGACTATAAGATGCCTGTTCCTAATACCATGGGCACCTTAGTCTTGGGTTCAAAATCACTGTGTGGGGAAAAAAAAAGAACATGGGAGATTTCTAAACTAAAATATGTTTCCCATTTGATAAATGGGCAAGGGACATGAATAGGTAATTTTCAGATAAAGAAATTGAAACTATCAACAAACATATGAAAAAGTGCTCTAAATCTCTTATAATTAGAGAAATGCAAGTCAAAACAACTCTGAGGTACCACCTCACACCTTGCATATTGGCTAAAATGACAGCAAAGGAAAGTGGTGAATATTGGAGGCAATGTGGCAAAATTAGAACACTAATACATTGCTGGTGGAGTTGTGAATTGATCCAACCATTCTGGATGGCAATTTGGAGCTATGTCCAAAGGGCTTTAAAAGACTGTCTACCCTTTGATCCAGCCATACCACTGCTGGGTTTGTACCCCCAAAGAGATCATAGATAAAAAGACTTGTACAAAAATATTTATAGCCATGCTCTTTGTGGTGACAAAAAACTGGAAAATGAGAGAATGTCCTTTGATTGGGGAATGGCTGAACAAATTGTGGTATCTGTTGGTAATGGAATACTGCTGTACTCAAAGGAAAAATGAACTGGAGAAATTCCATATGAACTGGAATAACTTCCAGGAATTGATGCAGAGTGAAAAGAGCAGAACCAGGAGAACATTATACACAGAGACAGATACACTGTGGTAAAATCACATGTAATGGACTTCTGTTCTAGCAATAATGTGATGATCCAGGACAACTATGGGGGACCTATGAGAAAGAATGCTATCCACATTCATAGGAAGAACTATGGGAGTAGAAACACAGAAGAAAAATAACTGCCTGATCACATGGGAGGATGGGGATATAATTAGGGATATTGACTCAAAATGATCGTCTCAGTGTAAATATCAATAATATGGAAATAGGTCTTGGTCAATGACACATGTAAAACCCAGTGGAATTGTGCATCAGCTATGGAAAGGGGTGGGTGGAGGGAGGGATAGAACACGAATCCTAT
>NW_025353797.1:0-2112 GCF_016433145.1 Gracilinanus agilis
GGGAAGGGAGGGGAGAGGGGAGATTGAGAGAGAGAGAAGAATTTTTTAAAACTCAAGATCAAGAACAAATCACCTAGGACACTACTAGAGTCTTCTTTTCAGGCTGATATCAAATCATTGATATCTACTATTTAACTCCAGCCATTCAATCAGTCTAACAAATTTATTGTGCTTGACCCCTGAGAGAAGAAATAGGAGCAGTAAGTAGAAGCTTTGATAAAGAGAATTTAGGTTTGATATCAAAAGAAAAATTAACAGTCAATTGCCCAAAAGAGGAATGGGATGATCCAGGAGTAATTCCCCTGTCCCTGGAGCTCTCCAAGTAAAAGCTAAATGACCATATCTGTTGGGTATGTTGTCAAGGAGATTCTTGTTTGGAGAGGTTAGACTAAACATCTCTTCCAACCCTGGCATTCTATGGATCTATGATTCTCTAACTCTGGTTGAAGATGCTAAGGACAAAGCCCAAGATTCACTGAGAATCAAAAATTTTTTTAACCAAAACTCTATTATAGATCTGTTTTCTAGACCAATCTGAATCTTTCTTCTCAAAATAGAATGGGAAAGAAAAAATCCTAGTTTCTAGCATTTTTTATTAATAGAATTTTAGAGCTGGAAAAGATTAGAGATAAGCTAAAGATTTTTCACATAAGGTAACTGAGGCCCAAAGAGGCCAGTGGCTTATCTAAGGCCACACAAGGGCACAGCTAGATCTAGAGCCCAATTCTGCTGATTCCCTGCCTAATGCTTACCCAATAAATTATGTTGGCCCCTTTGCTAGAGTCCTAATAAGCAGATTTTTACTGCATCTGGCAACTACTTGCTGTAACTGGATAGAATCAGTTTAAGTCCTATTCCATGTATGACCTTGGAAAAGACCCTTAATCTCCTGGAGCTTCAGTATCTTCAGATATAAAATGAGGGGGTTAAACTAAATATTTAATATCCCTTTCATCTCTCAAATTCTGTGATTCTTCAGAGGAAACATTGAGAAATTATCTTTTCTAACTGTGAATGAAACAAATCTTTAGCTCTCATTCACCCCCAGCACTGTCCTCCCCATCCATTCCCACCCAAACTCCCTCTTCAAAAAAAAAAAACAACACAAAAAAACCTTACTTTCCATTTTATAATCAATACGGTGTAACAGCTTCAGAGCATAATAGTAAGAGCTAGGCAATGGAGGTTAAGTGACTTGAACATGGTCACAACTAGGAAGTGTCTGAGGCCAAATTTGAACCCAAGACCTCCTATCTCTAGGCCTGGCTCTCAATCCACTGAGCCACCTGAGTCAGATTAGTCAGTCATTCATAATCTTGGTTAAAATTTGGAGAGAATGTATTTCAGAAGCCCTACCCCCACCTCTTTCAAAGCCTCATACACAAGATAAGAGATTTAGAGCTGGTAGGAATTTAAAAGATCATTTAGCTCAACCTCCTCCTTTTACAGAGAAGAAAATAAAGGACAAATATCTTGCCCAAAATTATACAAGTGGTAGGAAATAGAGACAGGATTTGAGACAACAAACTATGGAAAAATCAGTGAAGTTGAACAAGCATTAATTGAACAACTAGTATGTATAAAACCCAGTGTATCAGTTTCTTCATCTATAAAATAAAATGTCTAGATAGACAAAGATCATTTCTAAGACACCTTCAGGGTCTAAAATTCTAAGAAACAAAAACAAAAATGAGAGTCCCATCCTTTAAGGAGCTAATAGCCTACTGGAGTAATACAACATGTGTAAAAATTAGTATAGTACAATGCAGAATTGGAGGAAGCAATCTCTTTGCCATCCCTGCCCCTAAACAAACAGATTTTGAAAAGCAGACCTGGAGTATGCTTCTTTCTCATGCCACCTATGACCTTCCCATCTCCAATTAATCCAAGCAGTTGTTCCTCTAACTGGAGGAGAGGTAGAGAGAGGGGAAAAAGAAACAGGGACACAGACACAGAGAAAGACAGGAGGGAGAAAGCGTAGGGGGCGGTGAGGAGGAAGAGAGGGGGGGAAGAGGGAGAGAGAAGAGAAGAGAAGAGAAGAGAAGAGAAGAGAAGAGAAGAGAAGAGAAGAGAAGAGAAGAGAAGAGAAGAGAAGAGAAGAGAAGAGAAGAG